>NC_041387.1:674375171-674414125 GCF_002162155.2 Triticum dicoccoides
GACTCCGTGCCTCTCCGCCCCAACTCCGGCCGGCCCTGTCGAAGGTGATTTTTTAGCGTTTTTAGTAATTTTGTAGCTACTAGTTAGATAGGTATTTAGATAGATATTTAGATAGTTAAATACATAGTTAGAGAGATAGTTATATAGATAGTTAGATAGGTAGATAGTTAGATAGTTAGATAGATAGTGAGATAGGTAGTAAAAAAATTGGTTAGATGAGATGCTATATGTTGCATGTCTTGCAAAAAAAATTGGTTCGATGAGATGAATCAATGATTATGACGAATAGGTGATAATGATGATGATGAATATGTGATGACGATGATGAATATATTGTTAATGTTGTTATTTTTTTCCTACATGATGCAAAAATAAATGAATGCATGTTTAAATGTTTTAAATATGCTCTATCAGTTGTGTTGTTCTACTTGACGATGACTCCTCACAGGGAGGTCTAGGGAGAGGCGCCCCTAGAGGCGGAGGGGGCAGGGGGGAGAGCCCCTAGAGGGCGAGGTGGTGGGAGGAGAGCCACTACAGCGGGTCGCGGCTAGAAAGAGCGCAACCTCACCGACTTAGGGGTGTTGTCTTCGAGGCCCTCCTCTAGTGAGGTACCCTCCTCTGGCGAGGAGGAGGAGGAGGACGAGGCATGCGAGGAGGAGGAGGAGGTTCGGGATGGGGCCGAGGAGGAGGAGGAGGTTCGGGATGGGGCTGAGGAGGAGGTGGAGGAGGAGGACGAGGATGAGGAGGATGAGGAGGAGGTTGGGGAGGGGGAGGCAGGCGAGGAGGAGGGTGGTGGCGGGATGATGGTGGTGGCGGGGAGGGGGTTGACAATAGGGGGTGGCTGCGTGGTAACGCAAAGCTACCAAAGCAGGTTCTTGCTACCGAGGAGCAGAACTGGCTCATTGAGCCCACAGGGAAAGAGTAAGTGCCACTTTATAATAATTTCATTATTTTGCTTGTCACATGCTCATATCGGTTGTTATTTATTTTGCTTGTCACATGCTAATAGGTCATTCTTTTGCAGCAACTGGATATATTCTAAAGGGGTCCGTATTCCCAACGGCCTCATCACCGTCTTGCTGAAGTTACACTGGCCGGGGTAGTACTCTCCGGATCCAGTCAGGCACCCGGACCATTGGGTCTTGGACACGAGCTGGGAGCACTGGGAAGCCGCCCTCCACATGGACCATGGGACCCATGCCAAGGCCGTGATCACCACTTTCTGGGTGAGCTCTCTTCAGAAGCACAAGTCCATTCTAGTTTCATGAATGATTTAACTCATGGCTTCTTCCATTCTTGTTTCATGCATGATTGTAGAAATTCTGTCGAGTTCTTCCGGAGCACAGGGCCAGAGCGGACCAGATCGTGCTGCGCCAATGCAAGAAGAAGGCCCACCAAATGCAGTACGAGGTAAGCTATGTGGCCATCTCGACATACCATCACTACTATCTTGGTGTGAAGATGACCAAGAAAGACGCGCGGAGGATGGGCATTACCTTGGAGAGGGAGGAGTTCTTGAAGGTAAGTATAAAAGATTTTTCATTATGCTTTCATTACCTTGTGGTACATTTCACCATTTCGTGTTGACATGCCATTATGCTTTCATTATGTAGGTGTTACCAAATTGGTGTTATGGAAAAGACGAGTCCTGGGCGGCATTGGTGGATCTTTGGTGTGATGAGGCTGGAGCCTGGGCGGCTATGAGAGTCAAAAACAAGGCTAACCGAGGGAAGGAGGGAGTACATGCTCAGGGAAACCGAAACCACTATCTCCACAAGGCAGTTAATGTATGACTAACCCCATTAAACATTCTTCTTCTTCTATTTACCATCACTTTCTTATGTATGACTAACCTCTGTTTGGTGGTGCAGGAGGAGAAACTGAAGTGGCCGCTCTCACACATGCAGGCATGGGAGATCGCCCATACGCGGAAGGACCCCAAGCCTGGCGAGCCCAAGTACTACGGCAAGAAGACCGCGGGGAGGAAGAAGGCCTAGTCCGAAGCGTATCTAAAGTTACATCCTGACACACCTGACCCCATTGCGGCGGATCGGGACGAGAGGGCGGTGGTGAGCATGGGGCCCAAGGAGCACGGTTGGGAGGCGGTTCTCGATGCTGTGATCACTCCTACTATCTCCTACACACACCTCCGTCGGATCGACCTAAGCCTGATCCAGCGCACGAGCCAGCCAGTGACCAGTGCATAGTCCCTCTTTAAGGAGCAACAATCTGTAAGTATTTTCCCTCTTATCTTCATTGCTCACTTTATTTTCCGCATTTAGTAGTTTTATGAGTTCCATCATGTCATACCGTAGGCCTACCCGGAGTACACACGCCAGGAGACCATGGCGTGGCATGAGAGGCTTTACGAACACCAAGTGTAGAGGGTTCGCCAGATGCAGCAGGCTTTTCAGGAAATGGCGGCCGGCAGGTGTCCTCATTTGCATCCAGCACAATGTCCTCCAGCACAACCAGTGCTGCTAACCTTTGAGGAGTTTGTGGCACAGAACGCTGGCCCCTCGCCGGTTAGTTCATCCCCAATCTATTCACCCAGAGCATGTCATGTTGTCGGTGTCAAAACCGGCGGATCTCAGGTAGGGTGTCCCAAACTGTGCGTCTAGGCGGATGGTAACAGGAGACAAGGGACACAATGTTTTACCCAGGTTCGGGCCCTCTTGATGGAGGTAAAACCCTATGTCCTGCTTGATTAATATTGATGATGTGTGTTACAAGAGTGGATCTACCACGAGATCAAGGAGGCTAAACCCTAGAAGCTAGCCTATGGTATGATTGTTGTTCGTCCTAAGGACTAAAGCCATCCGGTTAATATAGACACCGGAGAGGGCTAGGGTTACACAGAGTCGGTTACAATGGTAGGAAATCTACATATCCGTATCGCCAAGCTTGCCTTCCACGCCAAGGAAAGTCCCATCCGGACACGGGACGAAATCTTCAATCTTCTATCTTCATAGTCTTGGAGTCCGGCCGATGATGATAGTTCGGCTATCCAGACACCCCCTAGTCTGGGACTCCCTCAGTAGCCCCCGAACCGGGCTTCAGCGACGATGAGTCCGGCGCGTATATTGTCTTCGTCGTTACAAGGCGGGTTCTCCTTCAAACTTCATGTTCCTGTTGAATAGTGTCCGGCTTCCTTATAAATGTTGCGCTCCTTGGCTTCTACACCCAATAATGGCCTTCTTCCACGTGTCGTATGAATGCGAAAAGCTAGGGTATTTTTACATTTTACCCCCTAGCCGTGCGAACGAGCCGCCTATAAGAGAGGCGAGGATCAAGATCCAGCTCACACCATCCTCCATCTGCAAGTTCTCATCGAAGCGCCTCTAACAAAAATCCATTCCATCATGGAGAGTCGACGTGGCTCCTCCTCTCGCGCTCCCAGCCCTAAGCCAGGAGATTGGGGGAGATGCTCAGTTCCACACAGCGAGCTAGTGGCGCTCCAAACCGAGGGATATCTTCCCCCAGCTTTCATGGTTCCGGTTCGAGCCGGACTGGCCACCTTCAAGGGTGGAAAGCAGGCGGAGAGCATCCCCAACCCTTCCAAAGGAGAGCGGGTATGCTTCGTCCCTTATGTAATAAGGGGACTCGAATTTCCCATACACCCATTTCTCTGGGGGCTCCTGGAGTTCTACGGACTCCAGCTTCACCACCTCACACCTGCCTCCATTTTGCACATCGCGGGCTTTGTAGCTCTTTGTGAGCTGTTCCTGGGCATCGAGCCCCATTTTGCGCTGTGGAAGAGATTGTTTTGCCTCGTACCCCGTTCCTATGAGGGGTCGATATATCAAGTGGGCGGAGCCGAAATATGGCGCATCGCTGGGACCGAATATCTATCTGGCACCCCAAAGAAGGCGTCTGAAGACTGGCCTTCGGAATGGTTCTACATGGAGGACGCCCCTCTGCCGGATCCAGTTCGGGTCGGCCTCCCGGAGTTCAGCAATGCTCCCTTGAAGAAACGCCTGAGTTGGCACCGGCGGAGCCCTCAACGGGAGGAGGATGGGAGCGTCCATTATCTAATGGTCCGGATTAGGTTACTGGCCCACTCCGGATTGACCATGATTGGAATCATGGCCACGTGCATTATGCGAGGGGTGCAACCACTCCAATATAGGGGACACCCTATGTGGGATTTCAACGGGGAAGACGACGCCATCCATCATGGCCGCAGAGGGCCGAGCTCAGTAGCCGATCTGGCAAAGATCCTATCCGGCTTGTACAAGGGGGAGGAGGAGGACTTTCTCCGCACGAATACATTGAACGGATTCTCCATGAATAACCCTCGGAGCTGGGTAAGCGGACGTTTATCTACCCGATCCATACTTCCAAAGTCAAGTATTTTACTTTGTGATTTCGACGCAGGAGCTACGCCGGGACGTGGAGGACATACGAAGCCCAACTCCACAGCCCGAGGATCCGGAACGACCCCTTGATCCGACCTCCGAAGAGGATCCGGACATAAAGGTGGAGCTAATTGACGGGGTGTTCCACCAACTTAGCATGGACAATGCCCTAGTCGCCATTACGGCTGACTACCCTGGTTTGTTTCCGGCCTCCCAGGTGACTACGACCGAGGTCTTGACACCATCATTTGATCCGTGCTCAATTCTGACCATCCTATATTGATGGTGCATCGCAGGAGGTGCCTTTAAGGCGGGAAGCCGAACCTGCGGCGGCTGATCAGCAAGGGTCAGTTCGGCCCAGCAGGCGGAAGAGGAGTGCGACGCGAATCGAAATGTCGCCGCAACGGTACGGCACACCGTTGTTTTTAAGGGAAGGATCCCTATATTAATGCTCATAACTTTTTCCAGGAGAAAGAGCGCTCGCCGGACAGTGTCCGGAGAGGTTGCCAATCAAGCCTCCACCAGCCATGCTCCATCGCGTGGTCCAGAAGTGGAGGCGAACACAAGGCAAGAGCCGGATGCTCCTCCGACGGAGGATGCCGACAGGCTGTCCGCCACCCGGTTTGAGGTGGAGAGCGCCATGAATCACAGGCGTCGCCGGACAGTTCTTCGTGACGCGTGTTTCTCCCCGGAGGCGTTGAATGCCTTTGATGCGGGAAACGCGCACCTCCGTGCTGCTCAAGATGGTTTAACCAGAGCCACGGAGCAGTATGTGAAGGACATACGGGTAAGTAATTTTAATAGTTATATATGCTAGTAGCCCCCAAGACTTAAAATAGTTAAAATAACTGATTTAAGGATCATTTATTATGCAGGATCTTACGGAGAAGAATACCCACCTATCCCAGGAGCTCCAAGAGTGCAAGGCCCAACTTGAGGCCGCACTAGCCACCACAGGGGGAGCCACAGAGACCCACGCTGGTAATACGTACTTCGAAAAGATAAGTAGTTAACAAAGTGTGGCGTGTACGTAAATCTGACAATAATATTGCAGAGGGCGCCGGACTAGATCTGGACAAGCAATAGCTACTGCGTCAGCTAAAGGCCGGCGAGAGGGTGCTTATGAAGGTGCAGCAGGAGAGAAACAAGCTCCAAGATGCCCACACCCAGCTAGGAGAAGAGCTGAAAGGTGTTCGGGCCCAGCTGTCTGGCTCCGTGAAGGAGAATCAGCGGCTTCGTCGCGGCATTTATAGTAAGTGCTTGAGCAAATTCCTTTGAAAAGAATAACTCGGCGAGGAAGTCGATTGACAGAAATGTGTCTTTAGGTGTGCTCACAGGTCGCCCTGCGGAGGAAATGCCTGGTTCAACGGGTGACCAACTTGCCGAGCTGGTGCAACTGCTCAAACGTGTTCGGCAGGCGATGAGTGGCGTCGTTCAGGCTTTATGGCCATCCGTCTCCCTACCCGAGGGCCTTGGAGGGCTTGCTGAGAAGCTTCAGGGAGCACGGCGACGCCTCCGTCTGTGGAAGATATCGGCCTGCCGTCGGGGTGCCAGGGAGGCCTGGGCCATGGTGAAGACGCGGTACCCGAAGGCTGACCCAAACCACATGGCCGAGGTCGGACCTGCAGGGCCTGATGGGAAGGAGATCCCTGTGAGCTTGATGTACGGCCAAGTAGAACTGGCCATGAAATATTCCCAACAGGACTGTAAATTAGACAGCCTGTTAGATGGGATTGAAGAGGAGTACAATCAGTCAGTTTGACGATGTAATTTGAAATGACATGTAAAATGCCTTCTAGCCGGATTGTAGATCGTTTGTCTTTGCGGACCTTTTCGCTTCAACCTCGGGACCCAACAGTCCGGAGTGTGTCCGAATACCCTTACGGTTATAGAAGAACCGGGGCATGCGTGGAGACAAGGCGTCGGGGTCATAATTGCTTTATCAGACAAGTGCCCAACTAGCTATGTTATATTACATGGTTAGTAAGAAACATCTTCCAGGGAGAATAGTTCCGTTAAGGGTTCCTTTCCCTGGGAGGCATGCTCTAAAGTGCATGTCCGGACTGCGAAAATAGCAAAAAAAGCATCTGGGGGCAAATAAATAAGTAAGTAATAAATCATCTTTCAAGTCACTCACCGAATATTCTCTTAAGAACGCTAGCTTTCGGCTTCACCCAGTCTGAGGTACACATCCGGCTGACCCGGCAGTAACAATCGCAGAGGTGCTCCCTTTACCTCCTAGCCGAACAATCGGGATGTAGGGGTAAGCACAGGAGCCAGGCAACCCAGCTTGGCCAAAACTTAAGTCATATCGATGCATATAATGGTGAATAAAAGGTACATGCGGAAGTATGACACATGTGTTGGGCATGAAGCCCGTATAATTAAGCTTCTGTTAAGGAAGCCCCCAGGTATAATGAGTGCTAGGAGCACATCAAGTGTGTGCCAACAATGCGCAAATCAGCCTATCCAAGGTATTGGAAAAAAAGTGGGAAGAAGGAGGGGGACAAGAGATAGTGAAAATGTAAAAAGGTGGACGGAGGAGTGAGACGAACTCTGAGTCCGGCGTTAGGCGTAGAATCTTCGGAGACGGGCTGCGTTCCATTGGTTCGGCTCGAGTCGGTTGTCAGATGCGTTGCATAGACGGTATGCTCCGCCGGTTAGGACTTGGTCGATGATGAAGGGACCTTCCCACTTGGGCTTAAGTTTGTCCTTTTTCTTGTCCGGCAGGCGTAGAACAAGTTTGCCAACATTGTAAGCTTTGGCCCATACTTCTCTGCTTTGATATCTTCGAGCCTGCTATTGATAAAATGCGGAACGAGCTTTTGCCACTTCCTGCTCCTCCTCTAAGGCGTCCAAACTGTCCTGCCGATCCAGCTCGGCTTCTCTTTCTTCGTACATGCGCACGCGAGGTGAGTCATGAATTATATCGCAGGGCAGAACTGCCTCTGCACCGTACACCATAAAAATGGTGTGAATCCGGTAGTTCGGTTTGGCGTGGTCCGCAGCCCCCAGAGTACGGAGTCGAGCTCCTCTACCCAATGCTTGTTAGATTCCTTGAGGGACCGCACTAGTCTGGGTTTGATGCCGCTCATGATTAGACCATTTGCTCGCTCGACTTGACCGTTAGTTTGGGGGTGATAGACTGAAGCATAGTCGAGCTTGATGCCCATATTTTTGCACCAGAGTTTAACCTCGTCGGCCGTGAAATTCATGCCGTTGTCAGTGATGATGCTGTGGGGGACGCCAAAACGGTGTACTACCCCGGATATAAAATCTATCACAGGTCCGGATTCTGCCGTTTTAACCGGCTTGGCTGCAATCCATTTGGTGAATTTGTCCACCATGACCAATAAGTATTTGTGCTTGTGGGTTCCCCCTTTAAGGGGTCCAACCATGTCAAGCCCCCAGACCGCGAACGGCCCGGTGATGGGTATAGTTTTGAGGGTGGTGGGTGGCATGTGGCTCTGATTAGCAAAGAGCTGGCAACCGACGCATCGTTGGACTAAGTCCTGAGCATCTTCCCGGGCTGTCGGCCAATAAAATCCTGTACGGAAGGCCTTGCCTACAAGGGCCCGGGCTGCAGCGTGGTGCCCGCCGAGTCCGGCGTGAATTTCAGCCAGGAGATTACGCCCTTCCTCTTTGGAGATACACCTTTGAAGGACTCCGGTTGTGCTTTTCTTATAAAGTTATCCCTCATGGACCTTGTAGGCTTTAGATCGCCGAACTATGCAGCGGGCCTCATTTTGGTCTTTGGGAAGTTCCTGCCTAATTAAGTAGGCTAGGAATGGTTCCGTCCATGGGGCAATTACTGCCATTATTTCGTGGGCTGAAGGTGTTATTTTATTTGCTGAGCCGCCGATTGTGTCAGAATTGTCTGAGTTAGGTGCTGCAGCTGGCTCCGGATTGTTATTTCCGGACTCCTCTTCCCATAATACGGATGACTTAAAGAGCCATTCTAGGAAGATGTTTGGAGGGATGGAGTCGCGTTTTGCGCTGATGCGTGCTAACACGTCTGCTGTCTGGTTATTATCCCGGGCTACATGGTGGAATTTGAGTCCTTCGAACCGAGCTGACATTTTTAGGACGGCGTTGCGGTAAGCTGCCATTTTCAGATCTTTGGCGTCAAAGTCTCCATTTACTTGGGATATTGCGAGGTTTGAATCCCCGCGCACCTCTAGGCGTTGAATGCCCATGGAGATTGCCATCCAGAGGCCGTGTAGGAGGGCCTCGTATTCGGCTGCGTTGTTGGAGTCCATGTACATTATTTGAAGTACATATTGGACTGTGTCTCCAGTTGGGGACGTCAAGACGACGCCAACCCCCAAGCCGGCCAACATTTTGGATCTGTCGAAATGCATGATCCAATTGGAGTACGCGCCGTACTCTTTAGGGAGTTCGGCTTTGGTCCATTCGGTGACGAAGTCAGCCAGAACTTGCGATTTTATAGCTCGCCGTGGTTTGTAGGTTATGTCAAATGGTAAGAGCTCAATGGCCAATTTTGCAATCCTGCCCGTTGCGTCGCGATTGTTTATAATATCGTTGAGAGGTACTTCGAAGGCCACCGTCATGGAACACTTTTGAAAGTAGTGTCGCATCTTCTAGGATGCCATGAACACTGCGTACGCTATCTTTTGATAATGTGGGTACCGGGACTTGCATGGAGTTAAGACAGTGGATACGTAGTACACTGGTTTTTGAAGAGGGAATATGTGCCCTTCTGTTTCTCGTTCGACGACGAGTACCGCGCTGACAACTTGATGTGTTACTGCGATATATAATAACATAGGTTCGCCCAGGTTGGGCGCGGCCAGGACCAGATTTGTTGCCAGTATGGCCTTGATTTCTTCGAGTCCGGCCGTGGCGGCATCCGTCCATTCGAAGTGTTCGGTGCGCCGGAGGAGGCGAGAGAGGGGCAGAGCCTTTTCTCCCAAACGGGAGATGAAGCGGCTTAGAGCCGCTACGCACCCAGTTAGTTTTTGTATTTGCTTCAGGTCTTTTGGGATATCCAATTGTGACAGAGCTTGGATCTTGGCTGGGTTTGCTTCAATTCCTCTACCGGATACAATGAAGCCCAAAAGCTTTCCGGCTGGTACTCCAAAGACACATTTTTCTGGGTTGAGCTTAATGTCATATGCTCGGAGGTTGTCAAATGTCACCCTCAAGTCGTCTACTAGAGTTCCAACGTGTTTGGTCTTGACGACCACATCGTCTACGTATGCCTCTACTGTTTTGCCTATCTGGGTAGCCAGACATGTCTGAATCATGCGCTGATATGTTGCGCCGGCGTTTTTGAGTCAGAAGGGCATTGTGTTGAAGCAGAATGGCCCATATGGAGTAATGAATGCCGTTGCGGCCTGGTCTTTTTCTGCCATCTTGATTTGATGGTATCCGGAGTATGCGCCGAGGAAGCACAATGAATCGTGCCCTGCGGTAGCATCGATGATTTGGTCGATGCGAGGGAGAGGGAAAGGCTCCTTTGGACAGGCCTTGCTAAGGTCTTTGAAATCGACGCAGAGGTGCCAGGATTTGTCCTTTTTTGGTACCATTACTAGGTTGGCTAGCCAGTCCGGATGTTTGATATCTCTGATGAATCCGGCTTCTAAGAGCTTGGCTAGCTCCTCTCCCATTGCCTGTCTTTTGGGTTCGGAAAATCGCCGAAGAGCTTGTTTGACTGGCTTGAATCCTTTTAGGATATTTAGGCTGTGCTCTACCAGCCTGCGTGGGATTCCTGGTATGTCTGAAGGGTGCCAGGCAAAAATGTCCCAGTTTTCCCGGAGGAATTCTCGTAGTGCGGCTTCTACATCAGGATTTAATTGTGCCCCAATGGATGCCGTCTTTGTGGGGTCCATTGGATGGACCTGAAATTTGACTATTTCGTCTGCTGGTTTGAAAGAGGTGGACTTGGACCTCTTGTCGAGTATCACATCGTCCCTATCCACCGTGGAGCGCAGCGCAGTTAGTTCCTCTGCCGCTAGGGCTTCGGATAATGCCTCTAGGGCCAGTGCGGCTGTCTTATTTTCAGCGTGTAGTGCTGTATCTGGATCACTGGCGAGAGTGATTATTCCATTGGGTCCGGGCATTTTGAGCTTCATGTACCCGTAATGGGGTATAGCTTGGAAGATTGTGAATGCCTCTCGCCCTAACAAGGCGTGATATCCGCTGCCGAATGGGGCCACTTGGAACGTGACCTCTTCGGACCTGTAATTGTCCGGCGAGCCGAACACTACATCTAGTGTTATTTTTCCTATGCAGCATACTTCTCGACAAGGGATTATTCCCCTAAAGGTTGTGCTGCTCCGCTCGATGCGGCTCCAGTCAATTTCCATTTTTTGAAGAGTTTCTTCATAGATGAGGTTTAATCCGCTGCCGCCATCCATGAGTACCTTGGTAAGACGAAAGCCGTCCACTATCGGACTGAGGACCAATGCGGCTGGTGCTCTAGCTGTTCGGAATTTAGGTTCGTCGCTGGCATTGAAGGTGATAGCCGTGTCACTCCATGGATTTGTTGTTGCTACTTGGTAGACTTCGACGAGGTTGCGGATTGTTCGTTTCCGCATGTTATTTTATGCGAAAGTCTCGAAGACTGTTAATACCGTACTGGTGCTGCTGGGTTGGTTGCCCGGGGCTAAAAATCCTTCGCCACTTTTGGCCACCTGCCGTAATATCCAACATGCTCGAAGGCTATGTGTTGGAGTGGCGCCCTCCGTACTGTGGATTTTCCAGGGTCCGTTGAGCCATCCCTCCAGTACGGTTCCGTACCCTTTAGGGGGTTTTTGCTTTTTGGTTTTTAACCCAGGTGCTTGAGTATGACCCACCCTTTTATTTTGGACTGGGGTTGTATTCAGGGCCGGATTGTCCCAAAACCTAGTTTCAGTTTTCCAGGCACTCTCCATCGCGCAGTATTTTTGTACAATGGTCGCTAGGTCGACGAAGCGTGTAACTTCGCGACGACTGATGGCGTTTATGATTCCCTTATCCGTGCAATTGTTGCAGAAGATTGAAATCGCGCTTTCTTCACGGCAGACCTTTATCCTGTTCATAACCAGGATGAATCTGGCCCAGTAATGATGTACTGTTTCATCGGGCTCTTGCCGTATTTCAGATAGATCGCTTATGTTTGGGTGGGCGGGTGGAATCAAGTTCGGAACCCCGCCCGATCTAAGGCTCAAAGGCCAAGAAGCTTCCGAATTCGGAAGCTTGGTTTGCTGGACGCTTTCCAACAAATCTGGTCCGATGCCTGACTTTAGGTTCAGTATTTGATTAGCGTCCATCCCTCCGCGAGAATCCGGCATGGAGGGATCGGGAATCCGGACATAGTTGGTTTCTAACATAGAAGAAGAGTCGCCGCATTGTTCCTCTACCACAACAACGTGGTGGGTAACCTGGGGAGAGTTAATTTCTCTCAGATCGGTTTTAAGCCCAATCTGATCATAGTCGGTAGCGACTCCCAGGGCGGCGATGCGATCCAATAGCTCGTTTACGGAGGAGAGCTCAATCGGATCTAGCTGCTCGGCGAATTTCGAGATGACGTGAAGATTGCTTTTAATGACCTGAGAGGTCATTGTCGGAGCGGTGGCCGAACAGGCGGTCATAAGAAAACCGCCTAGCCGGATAGTCTGGCCAGCGGCCAAAGCTCCCTTGACGACGGTGCCGTCTTTAAAGACGGGAAAAGGCATCCTTCCTGATGGTGAAGGCACAGAGGAACTCTCAATGAAAGCACCAATGTCGGTGTCAAAACCGGCGGATCTCGGGTAGGGGGTCCCGAACTGTGCGTCTAGGCGGATGGTAACAGGAGACAAGGGACACGATGTTTTACCCAGGTTCAAGTCCTCTTGATGGAGGTAAAACCCTACGTCCTGCTTGATTAATATTGATGATGTGTGTTACAAGAGTGGATCTACCACGAGATCAAGGAGGCTAAACCCTAGAAGCTAGCCTATGGTATGATTGTTGTTCGTCCTAAGGACTAAAGCCATCCGGTTTATATAGACACCGGAGAGGGCTAGGGTTACACAGAGTCGGTTACAATGGTAGGAAATCTACATATCCGTATCGCCAAGCTTGCCTTCCACGCCAAGGAAAGTCCCATCCGGACACGGGACGAAGTCTTCAATCTTCTATCTTCATAGTCTTGGAGTCTGCCCGGTGATGATAGTTCGGCTATCCGGACACCCCCTAGTCCGGGACTCCCTCACATGCCTTTCAACACAGTCATATATCCTGTTAATACGTCTTTTCAACATCCGGGGAACAGGTGGATCTACCGTCGGCGATGGTCTTCGCAGCACTCCCGATACACGGAGCCCGACCAATCCGATCCACGGAGGCAGAGGCGGAGGTGGAGGTGGTCTTGGCGGTAGCGCTACCGCTACCAGTGACGACCTGGGCTTCGGCGGTCTTGGAGGTGACGACCTCCGCGGTGCTCGACGTCCTGGATCTTAAGCCTGTCAGTTACTTGTGTGCTTATGCTTATGTTTCTTTAGATGACTTGTGTGTGGTGATGATCCTTTAGATGACTTGTGTGCTTCTCTATATGCTTATGCTTATGATTGTGATGATGCTTATGCATATATTGTTGTGATGGTGCCGGATGATATCCTGCTGTGTTCTATATGTCTATTTCCATCATATATATCTGCTGATATGTGCTGTATATTTGAAATTGAATCGATCTGAAAACAAACAGGAAAAAGAAAAAAATCAAATGTAAACTATGCCGACGGCTAGGCCGTCGGCATAGGGCTGGCGTGAGCTCCCAGTTCACAATTTTTAAACTAAGCCGACGGCCTAGCCGTCGGCATAGACACCACGTGTCAGCAAGTGGGAGCTCTTGACGAAGGGATATGCCGACGGCTAGCCGTCGGCATAGTTTGAAACTAAACCGACGGCTAGGCTGTCGGCATATCCCTGGCCCATGAGTATCGTCTGGTCGCCACGTGGCATACCTATGCCGACGGCCTAGCCGTCGGCAT
This sequence comes from Triticum dicoccoides, assembly GCF_002162155.2. Lineage (NCBI taxonomy): Eukaryota > Viridiplantae > Streptophyta > Magnoliopsida > Poales > Poaceae > Triticum > Triticum dicoccoides. Next base: position 674,388,505 of record NC_041387.1, read on the forward strand.
AGTTTGAAACTAAACCGACGGCTAGGCCGTCGGCATAGGTGTGCCACGTGGCGACCAGACGTTGGTCACACTCGACGGCGGCCGCCGTTAGACGTGAACGTTGCCGATGGCCAGGGCCGCAGGCATAGATGTACGGCCCCCGTCGGGAAAGCTACTATGCCGACGGCCTTTCTATGCCGACGGCCTCCCGGGCTACGCCGACGTATATGTTGTCGACGGGGGCCGTCGGCATAGGTCTGTCCCGATGGGATTCAGGGATATGCCGACGGCCCTGGCCGTCGGCATAGGGGGCGATTCTGGTAGTGACTCGTAAAGAGTCACTACTCCAGAACGACTCGTCGACTCGAAAACCTTGGTGGAGACAACATAAATGGAAGCCCCATGGTAGTAAACAAGTTCAGAAGTGCAACGTCAGGGACTACGTCTAAAGAAGTTCACAAGTACAAAGAACATGTCGAGCATAGCCACAAACATGCACATCACACTCCGTCGGCGACGCATACCTGTAAATTGAAGGTCCAAATTTAATAATTTCAGAATAATGGCATCCATCATGTATATAATCAGCATTTGCTAAAACATACGAGGTTCTACAAGGCAGATGTATAAAATCTGGTTTTCATGTCTACACTCTAGCAAGAAGAGTTGAGAAGAAAGTCAAAAAAAAGAGTTGAGAAGAACTAACTCGAGTCAATTTCTTGACGTTGGAGTACCACCACCATGATGGGTGCTTGGACTTCCTTGATCGTGTGCAGATGTACCACCTCCAGGGTCATTTGATCCAGCTAATAGATGCCTCTGTAAGCATTAGATAGTAAGCACAATTCTTTATGCTAGGAAGGGGAGTAATGGCAATTGAAAGGTATGAAGAGAACTCACATGAGTGTGGGGAGCACAAGGAGGGGGAGGCTTGTCAACGATGGCGGACTTTTGCCGTGGAGAGCATAAGGACTCTGCATGTTATTTTTGAGGTGGCAAGGTTACCTACTGTAGCAAAGACGAAGGGTATGTAATGAAACTAAGGCTTCCGCTTGGCTATTACACAACAACCACAACAAAGCCTTTAGTCCCAAATAAATTGGTGTAGGCTAGAGGTGAAACCCATAACATCTCGCAACCAACTCATGGCTCTAGCACATGGATAGCAAGCTTCCACGCACCCATGTTCATAGCTAGCTCTTTGGTGATACTCCAATCCTTCAGGTATCTCTTAACGGACTCCTCCCATGTCAAATTCGGTCTACCCCGCCCTCTCTTGACGTTATCCGCACGCTTTAGCCGTTTACTATGCACAGGAGCTTCTGGAGGCCTGCGCTGAATATGCCCAAACCATCTCAGACGATGTTGGACAAGCTTCTCTTCAATTGATGCTACCCCAACTCTATCTCGTATGTCATCATCCCGGACATGATCCTTCCTTGTGTGGCCACACATCCATCTCAACATACGCATCTCCGCCACACCTAACTATTGAACATGTCGCCTTTTAGTCGGCCAACACTCAGCGCCATACAACATTGCAGGTCGAACCGTCGTCCCGTAGAACTTGCCTTTTAACTTTTGTGGCATTCTCTTGTCATAGAGAATGCCAGAAGCTTGGTGCCACTTCATCCATCCGGCTTTGATTCGATGGTTCATATCTTCATCAATACCCCCATCCTCCTGCAGCATTGACACCAAATACCGAAAGGTATCCTTCTGAGGTACCACCTGTCCATCAAGGCTAACCTCCTCCTCCTCCTCACACCTAGTAGTACTGAAACCGCACATCATGTACTCAGTTTTACTTCTACTAAGCCTAAACCCTTTTGATTCCAAGGTTTGTCTCCATAACTCTAACTTCCTATTTACCCCGGTCCGACTATCGTCAACTAGCACCACATCATCCGCAAAGAGCATACACCATGGGATATCTCCTTGTATATCCCTTGTGACCTCATCCATCACCAATGCAAAAAGATAAGGGCTCAAAGCTGACCCCTGATGCAGTCCTATCTTAATCGGGAAGTCATCAATGTCAACATCACTTGTTCGAACAATTGTCATGGCATTATCGTACATGTCCTTAATGAGGGTAATGTACTTTGCTGGGACTTTGTGTTTCTCCAAGGCCCACCACATGACATTCCGCAGTATCTTATCATAGGCCTTCTCCAAGTCAATGAACACCATATGCAAGTCCTTCTTTTGCTCCCTATATCTCTCCATAAGTTGTCGTACCAAGAAAATGGCTTCCATGGTCGACCTCTCAGGCATGAAATCAAACTGATTTTTGGTCATGCTTGTCATTCTTCTTAAGCGGTGCTCAATGACTCTCTCCCATAGCTTCATTGTATGGCTCATCGGCTTAATTCCACGGTAATTAGTACAACTCTGAGCATCCCCCCTGTTTTTGAAGATTGGTACTAATATACTCCGTCTCCATTCTTCTGGCATCTTGTTTGCCCGAAAAATGAGGTTGAAAAGCTTGGTTAGCTATATTATCGCTATGTCCCCAAGACCTTTCCGCACCTCAATGGGGATACAATCAGGGCCCATCGCCTTGCCTCCTTTCATCCTTTTTAACACCGCCTTGACCTCAGACTCCTGGATTCGCCACACAAAACGCATGTTGGTCCCATCAAAGGAGTCATCCAATTAAATGGTATAACTCTCATTTTCCCCATTAAACAGCTTGTCAAAGTACTCCCGCCATCTATGCTTAATCTCCTCATCCTTCACCAAGAGTTGCCCTGCTCCGTGCTTGATGCATTTGACTTGGCTAATATCCCTCGTCTTCCTGTCTCGGATCTTGGCCCTCTTATAGATGTCCCTTTCGCCTTCCTTCGTGCCTAACCGTTGGTAGAGGTCCTCATATGCCCGACCCCTTGCTTCACCAACAGCTCACTTGGCAGCCTTCTTTGCCATCTTATACTTCTCTATGTTGTCTACACTCCTATCTAGGTATAAGCGTCTGAAGCAATCTCTCTTCTCTTTAATCGCCTGCTGGACATCATCATTCCACCATAAGGTATCCTTATCTTCTCTTCTCCTTCCCCTGGACACTCCAAACTCCTCCGAGGCCATCTTACGAATGCAAGTCGCCATCTTCATCCACACATTGTTCGCATCCCTTCCTTCTTCCCAAGGGCCCTCCTTAATGACCCTCTCCTTGAACGCCTGAGCTACCCCCCTCCCCTACAGCTTCCACCACTTCGTTCTAGCGACTCTAGCACACTTATCCCGCTGGAGACGAATCTGAAAGCGGAAGTCGGCAACCACCGGCTTATGCTGGGGTACAACACTCTCTCCAGGTATCACCTTAAAATCTAGGCACGCACGCCTATCTTCTCTTCTCGAGAGGATGAAATCAATCTGGCTAGAGTGTTGGCCACTACTAAAAGTCACCAGATGTGATTCTCTCTTTCTAAAGAGGGTGTTAGCTATGATCATGTTGTAGGCTAGAGCAAAGCTTAAGACATCTTCTCAGTCTTGATTCCTGATGCCATAGCCAAAGTCCCCATTCGCCCCTTCAAAACCTGTGTTAGATGTACCCACGTGGCCATTAATGTCTCCTCCTATGAAGAGCTTCTCACCAATCGGTACACTCCTAACCATGTCTTCCAGGCCTTCCCAGAACTCCCTCTTGGTGTTCTCATTGTGGCCTACTTGTGTGGCATACACGCTGATAACATTGAGAACGAAGTCCTCAACTACCAGCTTGACCAGGATAATCTGGTCCCCACGTCTCTTGATGTCTACCCCTCCATACTTGAGGCTCTTGTTGATCAAGATGCCTACGACATTTCTATTTGCAGCAATCCCGTTGTACCACATCTTGAAGCTTGTATCCTCCACCTCCTTCACCTTCTGTCCTCTCCATTTTGTTTCTTGGATGCAAAGGATATCAAACCACTTCTCACCGCTGCATCTACATTCCAGCTACCTAAGCGAATCCTCCTAGGCTCGGTAGCTTCCTTACCCTTCGCACTCGTCGAGTCAAATGCGAAGACCCTTGCTCATTTTCCACTACATCCGGGCACCGATGTAGCGCGCCACTAAGGATGTGACGACCCGATGCTCGCTCACTTGCCACTGTATCCGGATCAAGATACGGTGCGCCACCTTGGGGCTGACGGCCCGGCCCTTGCCCATTTTCCACAACACCCGGTTCGGAAGTAGCGCGTCGCTAAGAGGGTTACGCCCCAACAAAAATCTTTTGGGTTTCATCTCCATAAGAGTGGCTGAGTTTTTACGTTGGCTCGACAAGCCTATCACAACCCTCCTCCTTTACCCGGGCTTTGGGACCGGCTCTGTTGAGACAACATAGGCGAAGTTTCCGCTTGGCTATTATGGGCAAGAATTACTAACCTGGAATTGCTCCTGGTAGAGAGCTCGTTCTGCCTCCAATCTCTCCTTGATGTCTTGATAATCCTCTCCTCGATGGCTTGACTCAGTGCCGCCAGCCTCTCCTCGACAGCTTGAGTCTGTGCCGCCAGCCTCTCCTTGATGAATTGATTCTGTGCCGCCCTGCTCTCCTTGATGAATTGATTATGTGCCGCCCTGCTCTCCTTGAAGTCTTGACGTTGTGCCGCCATCCTCTCCTCGAAGTCTTGACGTTGTGCCACCCTGCTCTCCTTGAAGTTTTGACGTTGTGCCACCTTTTGCTAATTGAAGAATTGACTCTATGCCGCCATCCACTCCTTGAAGAGTTGATTATGTGCCGCCATCCTCTCCTCGAAGAATTGATTCTGTGTCGCTATCCTCTCCTCTTGCCTTCTCACGGCTTCCTCCCGTAGCCTCCTTTCTTCCTCCATCCGGGCCTACAACATGTAATTGCAATCTCATAATAGTTGCAATGCAAGCATGTAAGGACCGGCGAGGATGAATGAAGGAGAGCTAACCTCGAGTTGGGAGAACATAACTGAAATAGCATGTGGATGAGGGTGTACAGAAGAAGTTGAACAAGCACTTTTTGCTCGGATCTGAGGGATAGAGTGGGAGTGGATGACGTCTTGATGAGGCCATCACCAATCCCTAACGAGGCATACATATATATATAGGCATGGAGGGTAACATTGTTTTGTAGTATGTTTTTCGCTACCAATTTAAATCCACAGCCAACTAGTTCATTTAGGCCGATCTGTCTTCTTAAGAAAACAAAGGCTGTGAGGAGTGAGCAATTTAGACCGATCTGTCTTCTTAATGTTAGCTTTAAAATCTTCACCAAAGTTGGGACTAATAGGCTTACACAGATTGCGCATTCTGTGGTACAGCCGTCTCAAACTGTTTTCATGCTGGACAGAAACATCCTAGAAGGGGTTGTAGTTCTGCATGAAACGCTCCATGAAATCCACATGAGAAAACTAGATGGGGCGGTTTTCAAAGTGGATTTTGAAAAAGCGTACGACAAGGTAAAATGACCATTTCTTCAGCAGGCTTTGCGTATGAAGGGATTCGATCAGGCCTGGAGAGACCAAGTAGATTCTTTCACGCAAAAAAGGGAGTGTTGGAATCAGGGTTAATTATGACATAGGTAATTATTTCCAGACACACAAGGATCTGAGACAAGGAGATCCGATATCGTCGATTCTGTTCAACATAGTCATTGACATGTTGACAATCCTAATAGGAAGGGCCAAGGATGATTGTCAGGTATAGGGCTGGACATTCTGTATAAACCGAAATTTCAGGTTTATACCATTCGGTTTTTCCTTAAATTCGGTTTGGGAAAATGGAAACCGAAAATGGTAGCCAAAAATAGGTAACCTAAAATTCGGTTAACCAAATATTCGGTACGGTTATCGGTTTTATACCGAAGTGCCCCGTTTAAATATTTCTGCTTTGACTGCAACATTGGTATCCTCTTATATAGGTAAAAATATCTGTCTCCTCTTCTTAGTCGGGCGAGGTGGGACTAAAGGTACCAAATGACCTGACCGGCTGTTCGCCTGATCGCACAAGCCCCGACCAAAAATCCACGTAAGTTGGGCCTTGTACCCTTGCATGCACTAGTCAGGTAGGCCCACTGCCCACATTACGTGAGATGCGTGACGTGCGTTGCTTGATCGTGGGCGCTTTCCTCAAGAAAAGAAGTGAAGCTAGCTCGTGCGCGGCCAGGCTACAGAGTACTAGTAGTCTAGTACGTCCCTTTGCGAGCGATGTGAGCAGAGCTCGGTGCTGCTTCTACACATAACTTTGGTTTTTTGCTTCGGTTAATCGGTATAACACCGAACTGAATTAAATTACTTCGGTTTATACATTTGAAAACCGATTTTTTTTATAATAGTTAGAAAAACCGAAAATTCAGTATTTTCGGTTTCGGCTTCGGTTCGGTCTTCGGTTCATCGGTTTTTATGTCCACCCCTAGTCAGGTAGGTGGCCTCGTCCCGCATTTAGTTGACGGGGGAGTGTCTATCCTACAGTACGCTGATGATATTATCATCTTTATGGAGCATAATTTGGCTAAAGCTAGAAACATGAAGCTAGTTTTGTTCGAACAATTATTGGGGTTGAAGATTAACTTCCACAAAAGTGTACCAATCCACCATCGCAAGCTTTCTAACAAGGAGTGGAAGAGCATTCAAGATCAATTTGAGAAAAAAGTGAGCTGCTGGGAGGGCAAGCTTATGTCATACGGAGGACGATTGATTCTGATTAATACGTGTATGCCTATGTTTTTGTTGTCTTTTTTTGAAGTACCAGTTGGAGTACGGAAAAGGCTAGATTTCTATCGATCGCGCTTCTTCTAGCAGAGCAATGAATTAAAAAGAAAATACAGACTCGCTAAGCGGGATATATCACGTTGCTCGGCATAATTTTCATAAACAATAAATGAACCAATAGTTATGAAAACATAATATATACCACATCCGAATCATAGACAGGACGAGGGCCGACGGGGGCGGATACCAAAACCATCGCACTATATAAGATGCAATAATAAAAGTAAGAAAATAATACAAGTATCTATCTAAACATACAAGTAAGAATATTTTTCCTTTCAGAAAGGAGATAAGAACAAGAGGCTCACCACGGTGGTGCCGGCAATGAGATCGGCGCGGGTGATCGACGGCGGTTAAGACGGGGACGGGGCGTGAAGGACCGCTAAACCTAGACAAATATTGAGGAAAATGGAGCTTGGAGGTCGAGCTTGGAGAGAAGAAAGCTTAAGTAGTGTGACTCGGGCATTCCATCGAACACCTTGTGTGCATAGGAGGTGAGCTAGAGCACCACCAAGCCCTCTCCCCCTCGGCGGCCAGAAAAAACAGAGCAATGTGCTCTGCTCTTACGCGAGGGGGTATATATAGGCACCTAATTGGTCCCGGTTCGTCCCACCAACTGGTACCAAAAGGTCCAGACGAACTGGGACTAATGGCCCACGTGGCCCAGCCGGCCCCCGGGGCTCACGAACCGGGTCCAATGCCACCATTGGTCCCGGTTCTGTACTGAACCGGGACTAATGGGCTGACCCGGCCTGGACCAATGCCCCCTAGTGGCTGTATAAGTTATCCATAGAGACGGATGCCACTTGGGCATAGATTCTTCGTAATAAGTACCTCCAGTCCAAAACTTTATCCCAGGTGATAGTAAGACTAACGGATTCGCCTTTTTGGAAGGGACTCATGCGAGTGAAATCAATCTTTTTCAATAGGACAAAATTTGTAGTTCGTAATGGTACTTCCACAAGATTCTGGGAGGATGCATGGCTAGGGGAGACACCCCTTGCAATCCAATATCCTTCTCTCTATAATATTGTTCAGTGAAGAGACGCTTACGTTGCAATAGTACTACAGTCCAATCCTCTTAATATTCAATTCAGGAGAACACTAGTGAGACACCGTTGGGAAGCTTGGCTCCATCTTGTGAGAAGATTGATGGATGTCCAACTTTCTCAACAGACAGATCAGTTACGCTGGAAACTAGCTAAGAATGGGGAGTTTTCGGTTAAATCCATGTATTTGGATATTATCAACGCTAGCGTTATTCCTAGTTCGAAACATGTTTGGAAAGTCAAAGTGCCTTTAAAAATTAAAGTGTTTATGTGGTTTGTCCACAAACAGGTCATCTTAACTAAGGACAATTTGGCAAAGCGCAACAGGACGGGTTCTAATTAAAAGATGTAGTTTTTCTGATAGTGATGAATCAATCAGACCCTCTTTCTTGATTGCCCTTTGGCAAAGATTTTGTGGAGGTCGGTCCACATAGCTTTTAATATAACTCCTCTGAATTCCGTCAACACATTATTTGGGATGTGGCTGGATGGGATTGACGCACTAACAACGAGACATATCCGTGTAGGAGTATGTGCTTTACTATGGGTAGTTTGGAACTACAGAAACGATTTGGTTTTTAACAGAACAACAAATATTCATTTCTTGCAGGTTATTTTCAGGGCCACTACACTCATCCGTATGTGGTCGATACTCACTCCGACGGAGGCCAGGGAGCATTTGGTTACTGGATCTATCCGATGGGAGACGGTAGCACAGGCTATCTTCAACCGGTTTGGATGACGGTCATGTAATAGGATAGGTGTTTAGTTTCCTATCTGTTTTATTGCCTGCCGGTTGTGGCTGTCCTGTTATTGCTTTCATGCTCTTTGTTGAGCACCTGTTCCTTTGTTTGAGACTTTGAGACATTTGTTGGACCTTTTGATTATCATAATATGGCTGTATGCATTTTTCTGATGCAGAGGCCAGGGCAAACCCCTTTTTTTTTAAAAAAACTAGTTCATTTCAAAATATGAGTAACAATCTAACAATTGAGACCGGGAAAAGGCAGAGGAAATGCAAGACGATACTATTTTGGACATAAGCTAAAAAGTGCAGTGCCACACATATCCATCCCATAGTACCATGACATAAAGTCTAAGAAGCAGAGATGCAATAGTCGACAACTCCTGGTATGAACTCTGCCGTTGGTGACCAATAGATCATTTCATTCAGCAGAAGCGATATAACAGAGGAACATGCAAAGATAGCGCAACCTCTTTGAGGCAGCAATCGTTCCAGAGATGCATCGACGAGTAGAGATTGATGATGTGCCTGTGCTTGAACCTTTCACTACACTGAAGGCACTGAGAAACAGAACATCACATGGAGCAACAGGTAAAAGTAGCTCAGCCAGGAATTCCAAATGAACACTAGCATATGCTGTTGCTATGTAAGCAGGCTTCCATGAATAATACCCCCTCTGTAAACTAATACTGTATAGGATCTTTTACTTTATTATTGACTTTTTTTACTTTATTAGTGATTTAAAAGAAAGATCCTATATTACTTTACAGAGGGAGTGTATATTTTTACATAATTTTTGGCTATGTATAGGACAATATTCAAAAGTGTCAAAATATTCTTTAAAAAATCCACAGGTATATACACATGTATTTCTACATATGCCTAAAACTTTGTTACGAGATATTTTATCATGCGATCTCCTACTGAATTTTCTCACGTCGAATTTGCATCCATATCACTGTACGGCACAATTCTACACACTGCTGACTTTGAAACACAAGCGGAACAAAACTAGATGGTGTAGCCTCGGTGAGTGCGCCGGATCGGTGTGTGACCCATTTCCGACATGTGGCTGGGATGGGGTATCCGGTATTAGAAGTTAGGTTTTGGTGTGATGTCTGTTTGGTATTAGGCTCGGACATTCGGCACCGCTGCATCAAGGGGATAGGAGTAGCAACAGGTGTCGCCTAGATGGTGGCTTTAGGCTTACTGATGTAATGCTTTGTAAGTTCTCTGAGAATAATTAATAAAGTGGCTGCATGCATCGCCCAGAAGCAGAGGCCGGGGGTAATCCTCCTTTTCTAAAAAACACTAGATGGTGATTTGCTGCCACTCAATGAAGTTCTTGAAATCTGAACCAAAAATGCACTCACTGATACACTCAAAGTTTTATGTATGACTTCTAAGTTTTCAACGAAATATAGAATCGTGGCACACAAAGTTTCCTCCTCAAATAGCAGATAGAGCTTAGATGAGCAGAAAATACAATTTTTGTCCACAGAGTACATAGTAGAAACAGAGAATCAGCAACAGAAGCTTCAGAGGTTATTTTGAGGCCAATATTTAGTCATGCCGTAGCCAATATTCTACATCCGCAACATTCGATTACCGATTGTCATCCCTTTCTTACATACACTTAAGCATCAGTGCAAACCGACCCTTCAGCTGCTTGCATCTTTATTTCATCCTCACCCTGCATTACAACAGCATTCAGAGTTTGAACTAGAGGCCGACTACAAACTGAACTACAATATCCTACAACTGAAAGTGTTCAGAGAGAAGTTTTTTTGGAAGCAAAAAGTGTACAACTAAAGTTCTTGTCCCACATATGTGCATCCCACAGGTTCATGCTAAAAACACCACATCTGTATGACTTATTTTAATAACATCAAGAATGTATCATGACAGAACTGCACAAAACAGGGACACTTTCCAACTCAAATGTATCATGATAAAAATTAATTAGTACATTGGTTGTGCATGCCACATTCAGCACAGCATGGCCATTGGTTGATACTATTAATAGGAGCATAGCAATCAGAGTTGTGCATGCATATTAAGTAGTAGTACATTGGTTGACACTATTCATAGGAGCATAAATTGCCTCACTATTTAGCAGACATTAGCATGATTCCGAAATTGCTTAGCTGTGACTTATGTTTTCATGACCAAACTGCCTACAATGTTTTTTCAGTTATCTCGTTATCTACACTAAAGTACATTTTACTACTAATAAAATTGATCCTAGTCTCTCCCTGATGGCCAATTGCATGCCACATTCAGCACGGCATGGCCACAAGATGTGGATGTGGCAGTAGTGGGGTTTGCACATTGGATCGAGTGGGTTTTGTTGATCCTAAAGGTGCTAACAAAGTGTTCAAGCTCCAACGATCCATCTATGGACTGGTGCAAGCATCTCAGACTTGGAATATACACTTTGATGAGGTGATCAAAGCATATGGTTTTATACAGTCTTATGGTGAAGCCTGTATTTACAAGAAAGTGGGTGGGAGCCCTGTAGCATTTCTGATATTATATGTGGATGGAATATTGCTGATTGGAAATGATATAGAATTTCTGGATAGCATAAAAGGATACTTGAATAATTTTTTTCAATGAAAGACCTCGGAGAAGCTACTTACATATTGGGCATCAAGATCTATAGAGATAGATCAATACACTTAATAGGACTTTCACAAAGCACATACCTTGACCAAGTTTTGAAGGAGTTCAAAATGGACCAGTCAAAGAAATGGTTTTTGCCTGTATTCAAGGTGTGAAGTTGAGTAAGACTCAAAGTCCGACCACGACATAAGATAGAGAGAGAATGAAAGTCATTCCCTATGCCTCAGCCATAGGTTCTATGAAGTATGTCATGCTGTGTGCCAGACCTATTGCGTGCCTTACCATGAGTTTGGCAACGGGGTACAATAGTGATCCAGGAGCGGATCACTGAACAACCGTCAAAATTATCCTTAGGTTCCTTAAAGAGGACAAAGGAAATGTTTCTCGGTTATGGAGGTGATAAAGAGTCCGTCGTAAAGGGTTACGTTGATGGAACCTTTGACACCGTTACAGATGACTCTGAGTCTCAATCTGGATACGTATTGAACATGGGAGGAATTAGCTAGAGTAGCTCCATGCAGAGCATTATAGACATAGAAATTTGCAAATTACATACAGCTCTGAATGTGGCAGACCCGTTGACTAATCTTCTCTCACAAGCAAAACATGATCACACCAGAGTACTCTTTGGGTTTTAATAACATGGCGATGTGAACTAGATTATTGACTCTAGTAAACTCTTTGGGTTTTAGTCACATGGCGATGTGAACTACGGGTGTTAATCACATGGCGATGTGAACTAGATTATTGACTCTAGTGCAAGTGGGAGACTGATGGAAATATGCCCTAGAGGAAATAATAAAGTTGTTATTATTATATTTCCGTATTCATGATAAAGGTTTATTATTCATGCTAGAATTGAATTGGCCGGAAACTTAAATACATGTGTGGATACATAAACAAATACCGTGTCCCCAGTGAGCCTCTACTAGACTAGCTCATTGATCAAAAGATGGTTAAGGTTTCCTAATCATAGACATGAGTTGTCATTTGATAACAGGATCACATCATTAGGAGAATGATATGATGGACAAGACCCATCCGTTAGCTTAGCATATGATCGTTCTGTTTATTGCTACTGCTTTCTTAATGTCAAATAGATGTTTCTTCGACCATGAGATCATGCAACTCCAGGATACCGGAGGAATGCCTTGTGCGCTATCAAACGTCACAGCGTAACTGGGTAATTATGAAGATACTCTATAGGTATCTCCGAAGGTGTCTGTTCAGTTGGAATGGATCAAGATTGGGATTTTTGACTCAGTGTATCGGAGAGGTATCTATAGGCCCTCTCAGTAATACACATCATAAGAAGCTTGCAAGAAAAATGACTAAGGAGTTAGTTACAAGATGATGTATTATGAAACGAGTAAAGAGACTTGCCGGTAACGAGATTGAACAAGGTATGGAGACATTGACGATCGAATCTCGGGCAAGTAACATACCGACAGACAAAGGGAAATACGTATGTTGTCATAACGGTCCGACCAATAAAGATCTTCGTAGAATATGTGGGAACCAATATGCGCATCCAGGTCCCGCTATTGGTTATTGACCGGAGAGGCATCTCGGTCATGTCTACATAGTTCTCGAACCTGTAGGGTTCGCATGCTTAACGTTCGTTGATGATACAATATTATATGATTTATGTGATTTGGTGACCGAATGTTGTTTGGAGTCCTAAATGAGATCACAGACATTATGAGGAGTTCTGGAACGGTCCGGAGGTAAATATTGATATATAGGACGATGCTATTTGGACACCGGAAGAGTTTCGGGAGGTACCGGGTAGTCATCGGATCACCGAATGGGTTCCAGGAAGCCCCTGGAGGCTATATGGGCTTAATGGGACAAAGGGGGAAACACACCAGCCCACAAGGGCTGGTGCGCCCCTCTCCCTGGCCGCCGGACCTAGAGGAAGGAAAGTGGGAGGCTTGGCCCCTCCCGCCTTTCGCTCCTCATGAGAGAAAGGAAAGGGGGGCGCCACCTCCCTGTGTCTTCCTCCTGTGCGCCTCGAAGGAAAGGGGGCAACAAGGCAGGGGCCAAGGGTGGCCGCCGGCCCCTGATACGTCTCCAACATATCTATAATTTTTTTTATTGTTTTCCATGTTGTTATATTATCATTCTTGGATGTTTTACAATCATTTTGTTGTCATTTTATATCATTTTTGGGTACTAACCTATTGATATAGTGCCCAGTGCCAGTTGCTATTTTCTGTATGTTTTTACATCGCAGGAAATCAATACCAAATAGAGTCCCAACGCAGTGAAAGTTTTTGAGGATTTAGGCCAGAAGACATCTAGTGGGCCAGGAAAGCACATGGGGGGGTGCTCCGAGGGGAGCACAACCCACCAGGACACGCCTGGGGGCCCAGGCGGGTTTTGCCCACCTCGGGTGCCCCTTGAACCGCCTCTTTTCTCTAAAAATACCACAATATTCTAGAAACCCTAGGGGACTTGACGAAAATCAATTCCAGCCGCCGCAGAGTCCAGAACCACCAGATCCAATCTAGACACCATCATGGAGGGGTTCACCACTTCCATTGGTGTCTCTTCGATGATGCGTGAGTAGTTCTTTGTAGACCTACGAGTCCGTAGTTAGTAGCTAGATAGCTTCCTCTCTCTCTCTCTCTCTCTCTCTCTCTCTCTCTCTCTCTTGATTATCAATACAATGGTCTCTTGGAGATCCATATGATGTAAGCCTTTTTGCAGTGTGTTTGTTGGGATCCGATGAACTTTGAGTTTATGATCACATCTATGTTTTTATCCATGAAAGTTATTTGAGTCTTCTTTGATCCCTTATATGCATGATTGCTTATAGCCTCGTATTTCTTCTCCGATATTTGGTTTTTTTTGGCCAACTTGATCTATTTATCTTGCAATGGGAAGAGGTGTTTTGTGATGGGTTTCGATCTTACGGTGCTTGATCCCGGTGACAGAAGGGGAAATGGCACGTATGTATCGTTGCTATTAAGGATACCAAGATTGGTTCTACTTCTATATAAATAAATCTTGTCTACATCATGTCATCATTCTTATTGCATTACTCCATTTTTCAATGAACTTAATACACTAGATGCATGCTCGATAGCGGTCGACGTGTGGAGTAATAGTAGTAGATGCAGGCAGGAGTTGGTCTACTAGTCTTGGATGTGATGCCTATATAATGATCATTGCCTAGATATCGTCATGATTATTTGAAGTTCTATCAATTGCCCAACAGTAATTGTTTTCCCACCGTTTGCTCGAGAGAAGCCACTAGTGAAACCTACGGCCCCCGTGTTTCTTTTCATCATATTTGCCTTTGCGATGTATTTCCCTTTGCATTTATTTTCAGATCTATTAAACCCAAAAAATACCTTGTTGCAATTTATTTGTTTCGCGATTTATTTATCCTATCTACCACTTTTATCTCACGTTATTTGCCTATCTTGAGGCGCCATACCCGAAAGGGATTGACAACCCTTTAACACGTCGGGTTGCGAGTATTTGTTATTTGTGTGTAGGTGTTGTTTACGTGGTGTGAGGAGATTTTTCGGAGTCCGTTTACTTACTGTATCACGTACCTCCTCACTTTCACGATTCTGGAGTATTCTGAAAGGTTTCTTTTATGTGTTCCTCCGGTGTCATAGTTTGGATAATATTGCTTTCAACATTAATGGGCATACCTGAGATATAATATTTTAATTGTTGCCCATTAACAACCTTTGGGTTAGTACCTTCGGCATTATTTATTTTGATAGCTCCAAATCAATAAATCTCCTCGATAACGTAGGGTCTTTCCCATTTGGAGAGGAGTTTTCCTGCAAAATGTATGAAATGAGAGTTGTACAAAAGAACATATTCTCCAACATTGAACTCACGCTTTTGGATTCTTTTATCATGCCATATTTTTAACCTTTTCTTTAAGTAACTTAGCATTTTCATAAGCTTGGGTTCTCCATTCATCTAATGAGCTAATATCAAATAACCTTTTTTTGCAAGCAAGTTTGAAATCATAGTTGAGTTCTTTAATTGCCCAATATGCTTTATGTTCGAACTCAAGAGGCAAATGACAAGCTTTTCCATAAGCCATTTTATAAGGCGACATACCCATAGGAATTTTATATGTTGTCCTATAAGCCCAAAGTGCATCATCTAATTTCTTAATGCAATTCTTCCAGGACGTATTGACAGACTTTTGTAAAATTAATTTTATTTCTCTATTGCTAAGTTCAACCTGACCACTAGACTGAGGATGATAGGGTGATGCAATTCTATGGTTAACATCATACTTGGCAAGCATTTTACATAAAGCACCATGAATAAAGTGTGAACCACCATGAGTCATTAAATATCTAGGGACTCCAAGCCTTGGGAAAATAACTTCCTTAAGCATTTAATTAAAGGTGTTGTGATCAACACTACTAAATGGAATAGCTTCTATCCACTTAGTAACATAATCAACAACGACCAAAATATGAGTATACCCATTAAAGGAAGGAAAAGGTCCCATGAAATCAAATCCCCAAACATTAAATGGTTCAACAACAAGTGAATAATTCATAGGCATTTCTTGACGCTTACCGGTATTACCTATTTGTTTACATTCATCACAAGATAAGACGAACTTACGAGCATCCTTGAAGAGAGTAGGCCAATAAAACCCAGATTTGCAATACCCTATGAGCAGTTCTGTCTCCCGCATGATGTCCTCTATAAGCTTCGGAGTGACATTTCCGTAGAATTTGTCCCTGTTAATGCTTAGGTACACAACGTCTAATAATACCATCTACTCATTCTTTATAAAGATGTGGTTCATTCCAAAAGTTACACTAAAAAATACACTTCCGTGATGATACGAGTTTGTCACAGTAGGTTGCGTTTTTTCTCATGCATGTACATCCATGACGATTTTATAACATAATCAAGATAGTCATACCTGTGCTATCGTAGACGTGTTCCATGACATTACCAAAATTATCATCACGGAAGTGTCCACTTCCATGACGATAAATCGCGCGTCATAGAAGTGCTTTCGTCAAGGGTGACTGACATGTGGCATCCGCCATAACGGGACGCAGTTAAGCGCCGTTAAGCTATCGGGTCCCGGTTTTGATCCGGTAACCCGCTAACAGCCACGACCAATGCCGATTTTCCACGTGTAAAATTCTCATTGGCCGACAGAACCACGCATCAGCTCCGCGTTGGCATAGGTGTCACTCATCCAACGGTTGAGATGGGCCTATGATATGTTGACACGTGGACGGGCCCAAAAGTGGCCCATAAAGTTTAAATGGGCTGGCCCAATTAAAGGACCATGAGATTTAGCAGACCATAATGGGCTGGCCCAGCTAAAGGCCCACAATATTTAGCGGACCAGAATGGGCTCGTCCAGCTAAAGGCCCACAAGATTTTGCAGACCATAATGGGCCGGCCCAGGTAAAGGCCCACAAGATTTAGCGGACCACAATGGGCCGGCCCACCTAAAGATCCACAAGATTTTGCAAACCATAATGGGCCGGCCCAGCTAAAGGCCCAACATTCTCAGTTAAGGCCCGCACGGCTAGTGTCAAATAGGCCCGTCAACGGCCTGTCCTAAACTTGTCATCATCGTGGCCCATGGTCACTTCTGGCCCGTTAACAGCCCGCTAAGTATTGGGCCGAATTACGGCCCGGTGTATTTCTGGCATGTTAAAGGTCCTGCTTCATTTGGGCCCATTTACAGGCCATTGAAACTTCCGGCCCATAAAAGACCGTGAAGAATTTGGGTCATATTCGGCCATGTCTGACATTCGGCCTGTTAGAGGCCCACTATAGATTTGGGCCACTTTCGGCCTGTTGTGATTTTCGGCCTGTTAACGTCGGGCAAAATGCATGGGCCATATGTGGCCCAACAGCACATCGGGCCCATTAAAGGCCCATATAAAAATGACGCTAATCTAGCCCGACCGAACTTCTGGCCTATTAATGGAACGTGTATTAGGTCGGCGCATTTATAGCCCGTCCAAATTTTGGCCTGTGAATCGTAAATGGGCTACCATTTTGGCCTGCTAAGACTAGTGGGTTATTTGGCACTATCAGGGCCCAATGTCACTTTCGGCCTATGAAAGGCCCATGTGTTTTATGGGCTCAAGATAATTACACTTGTAAACGGCCTATTGTTACTGAGGGCCCAAATTATGTTTAGGCCTGTTAAAGGCCCACTATGGGCACAGGCCTACTAGAAAAATATGAAAGCTTATGCTGATTTAGGCCCAGATATTTTTAGTGGGCTATATATTTCGTCTCATAATCGTTTTTAGCCCAATTGGAATGTGCCCGACGAATGTTGGCATGTTGGGCTCCTACGGAGCTTTCAGCCGAATACATTACTAAGATAAACCTACACTATACAAAAATAGCGTCGTAATTACTGCAGCCTTTGGCTGCATCATAAATGCTGTATCACAACAAAATAAATTCCAATCATACAACAAAATGCTTGTTGGCATAAAGTTTACAGTCCTTATAGATAAAAGCACCATCAGATGTATAGAAGCACAGATCATTTGACCTGAGTGCTAATGTTTCAGGCTGTAGAATTTGATGGAGCAACACGATCTTCATATTTTTTCAGCCATTTCTCTTGAACAACGAAGCGAATGTCTGATAGTCTGGTTTCAAAACCATTCATATCTTGACGACATTTGTCAACCACTATTCTTGTTTCTAGAACGATGTCTATTAGGGATTGGACTTATGTCTGGAGCACAGATATATCACTCTATCTAGCCGGAAGATTTTGTTCAGTAGGCGATGTGGACGAGGTTACCTTAACAACCAACCCAGAATTACGCAGGAAGCTGCTTTTTGCACTGTTAGTGGAGAGATACTGACACACTGCAGCAAGAGGTGACATTGTGCCTGTGGTAGCCTTGTCACCTTCATGTGGTTGTGGCTGTTCAATCATGTGTTCCATAGCTTCCTGAAAGTTTAAACTTGTAGATTAGTGTACCAGAAGCCACAAAACCATGAAATATATTACAGAAAAATATTCATAATTTCACATCTTAGAATTTAGAGACATGTAGGAGACAGGAACACATGCTTGTAATGATTCAGCAAGAAATTTAAAAGTGAAAGCAAGATAAACAACTTACTGATGCGCACAGAACACTGTTGAATTGAAATTTTGGTTGCCGCATTTCAATGGTCTGCTATGGTCCTGCAGTAATATGTGTATGAAAGCAAAATTAGAGTGTCTCTTGGCATAGAGTGTACTGAAATTAAATCTACCTTCCCCCCAATCTGATAAATAAATGCATGTAGGAAGAGAAGAATATCATGCAAGATATTTCTCAAGTATTTAGCACCATACCATATCAGCAAGACAAGAGTGACAAAAATTCAGTGAAAATGTTAAGAACAGAAAAGCAGGTAGCTTGGCTGGACAACTTTGCTTTGGAATGAACACATGGAGTATTTAGAAAGGGTAGTAATAAAAATATATTCTTGGACGATTGACCAATTAAAAAGATAAATGGTTAAAGAAAAAACTGAAACATAAACACTAGCTTTGCTTTGGAAAACACATAGGAAGTAGCTGAACTCAAAGCTTAACATGGCATAGATGTCGGCTCACTTTTCATTTCAATATCAAGAATTTGGAGTTCTGTTGATGGTTAGCGATGAAAAGAATCATGATTTGTCTCCATATTCGGAGCTGGCTAGCAGTGGTTCTGCCATTCTTACTTTGTCATTGCCCATTGGATAAATTTGAGTAATTTTCCTGGGAGTCACTCTGCACTAACATGTAAGTTTTAAATTTCTGTATTAGACTGCACATATGCGACACACAATTGAAGGGAATCAAATAGCTAAGGTGAGACCAGAAAAAGTAAATAGAGTTCACCGACCTGTTCCTCAGCGGCTGTGAGGAACTCTCGACCAAGTGAACGCATGATGAGAGGGCCACCAGGAGAACAGGGACGGCAACCGATGCCTTGGGTGCGGCGGGCACCAAGTAGCAGCGGCGTCACAGGAACCTTTTCAGCCATGACTTCACCAGTAGCCATTACAGTCTTGTACACAAGACCAAATGATCCATGGCCCAGAATCATCGTGAAGTTTTTGGTAGCCTTCTGCAGATCCCTGAACAACCGACACAGTAATATGGATCAATCAGAAAAAAGTTACTTTGCTTCTGGCTACTCACACCAACACTAACATTCACAATAAGATCATGGTATAAGTTGCATGCATGCATTTCTGGAGCTGCCATGAACGTACGAATTCTAATTGACGCACGGAGAAACGACTATGACCTGACTTGCGTATCTTATCCTAACCTTAATTAGATCAAATGCATTAGACAGTCAAGCTGATATATTTCAACTTTACAATTCACTGATCATGTGATCTTGATACTACAACCAGGATTGCAACGGAGGAGTAGTTGTCATACTTGTAATGGTACTTCGGGATCCCAAAGACAGACAGGGGCTGGTCCCTGCCGTTGTTGCCCCGCCCGCCCCAGAAGGTGACTTGCTTCCCCGCCGGCAGCAGGTTGTTGCCCCAGCCGGAGACGCTCTCGGAGACCAAGGAGACAGAGATACTGGATCAAGGCTCGCGGAGCCGTTGGCCTGCGGCGTAGCCGTGGATGACTCGAGTGACCGTGTCCGTGTGCGTGCAACGGTGCTGGCCTGCCGTCGGTACTTCCAGATGGCCAGGAACACGCACGCCACGAGCACGACGGCCGCGACCACGCTGGCCACGACCTTCGCCATACCGCCCATTCCCGGGCTCCTCCCAATGCCTTCCCGCCAGGGCCAAGACGGCCCAGAGGCCACTGCGCTCCCATCTTCTCTCCCTCCTCTCTTCCATGGCTGGTACAAGGGACGTGCTGGGATGAACGGGAGGCAACCCTCGAGATCTAGATCGGGTGTGATCGGATTTGGAAGAAAAAACTGAATTGCGAATGATTGGAAAAGATTGAGGGAAGGAGATCGGAAATGGAATGGAAACAAGATCAGTATGGACAGATTTGGAAGAAAATTCTGACTTGGGAGTGATTGGAAAGGATTGGGGGAAGGAGATCCGGAACAGATCTTCTCCATGGATCTTCGCCTTCGTCCGACGACTTGCGGCTGTCGTCCTGTCCTGCGGCTTCCGGCGACGGTGCTCTTGGTCGGCTTCCGGTGCGTGTGGGTCTGCCTCAGCTGTTTCCCTATGGTGGCTCGGCGCCCTGGTCTGGGTTCATGTGGAACCTCTCTGCCGGCCGCCGGTGCGGCTCCCGTCGAGCCCGGGTGAAAGGGTTGTGGCCCTTTGCGGCGGCAGAGACAGATATCGGGCTGCTCTTGTCTTCCTGTGCGGTGGCAGTCAGCGCCACAATTCAAGCCCGGAGTTGTCGCCCTCCTATAGCCTTAGTTTGGTTGCTTGTTTGACACTACTGTGGTCGTTGGCAACACTGTAAGTTGTTGTTGCCTTTGAGCCGTTCCGCTTAGCACTTTGTATCTCTGCTCCGATTGTTTCCTTTTTTTTATATTGTCGTTCCTTGTAATCCTGGCCGGTTGTTGGCTTTGTTAATTCAAAGCCGGGTTAGGTTCGAGCCCTCTCTCGGGCTCGGCCGGCGCCTTTTCTCTAAAAAAAAGATCCGGAACAGAATGGAAACAATGAGAGAAGATCGGTGGGATAGGAAAAAAATCAGTTGGCGGTTTAATAACCGGAGATAAAAATGGAAGGAGGAGTGGTGAGAGGTGAGACGAAAATAAACCAGTGCAAGGTGGTGGGTGGTGGGAGCTGAGACGAAAAAAACCAGACGGAAAAAACCAGCGAAAATAAATCGTGAAGACTATTCACCAACTGCTCCGTTAAAAGAGATCCCTCCCTGGAGCTTGGAGTTGTAATATAGGGGTAGTTTGGTTTTCAGGAATTGTAATATAGTGAGCTTCAAGCGATGGATGTATATTTGCGGCCGGACATGTTTAAATAAGTCCTTAAAAAGGCATCAGAGTCAGAGGTCATGCTTGATGAAACCTTGGTAGACGCAAATCACGCGTCGCAAATCAAGAGAGGGAAGAAAAAAGAAGAAGATTCTAATCGATCGAACTTTTTTTCCCACCGTGCAGGTGTGTTATTCATTCTACACTACTTTTTCCCTATCCGATATCCCATAGACCAGAATGTAGCGAGACATAGTGCTGGAGATGTTCATAGTACTGTTTATTTTGTTACAGTGATGGTGCCCTATTCATCACACACACACATACACACACAGGATCTACACCACTTATTTTGGTTGAACTACACCAACTCTAATTGCATGCGTACATTGGTCAATCCAAATAGTATGACCCAAATGTTCAGTTGATCACTTTTGGTTTCCGCCTCCACCTTTTGCCTAGCACCTGAAACAGAACCGCTACTGCAAATCCCAGACCGTACCCTGACCCAGCAACAAGATACAGTACAATTGTGTCGACCCTATCGTCTGATTTTTTGTCGTGCTCAGAGTCAGACGAAGGGACCTCTGAATTGCATTGTTTGGGCAGTGGTTTACCACATAACCTTGCATTCCCTTGGAAAGAATCGACGGTAAATGTCAGGAACTGCCCTCCCTGTGGTATGGCCCCCTCGAGCTGATTGTTGGAGACATTCAGCGACGCAAGGGAGGTTAGATATGTCAATGCCTCCGCGATCGCCCCGTAGAGATGGTTTGATGAAAGGTCTAGCGACTCAAGCTGTGTCAGGTGGCTGAACTGAGGAGGAATTGTCCCCGTCAAGGCATTGTGCGACATGTTGAGCCCGCGTAGCGAAGCGAGCTCCCCGACCGATTCCGGGATGCTTCCGGTGAAGGCGTTGGCGGAGAAGTCGATAACCGTGAAGGCCGTCAAGATCTTGGTGAGTGTCATGGTTGTTCCCTTGTACGTGACCACTACCGTGTCTCGGTACAACTTACCTGTGAGGTTTTCCTCCAAGGCTTGTCGGCCCTCGTGCTTCTCTCCAATAACCATCATTGCTTTCAGACCCTCGAACCATTGTGGACACAAACTACCAGAGAAGTTGTTGGAGGCAAGATCGATAATCTGCAAGCTCTGGAAGTGCGTCCTGTTGGCAGGAGCCGCCCCGACAGGACCAAATAATCTGTTGGATCTCAACACAAGAACTCTAAGTTTTGTCAAATCCCCCAGCCAGGTCGGAAAAGAGTCGACGAAATTGTTGCCGCCAACATCAAAGACCTCCAGATCATGACACTTGGACAATGATCTAGGCAGCTGCCCCTGCATGTTATTCCCGTTCAAATCTATCGTCTGGGAAGCACACCTCACGCCCTGGATGCCATCAGGGAATGTCCCCTCAAACTGGTTATGTCCCAGCTTCAGGATGGTGAGGCGCCCATCTACAAGGCAAGATGGAACATGGCCACTGAAATAATTGTAAGACAGGTCAAGCAGCTTGAGGTTGCTTGCATCACAGATGATATGCGGGATGCCTCCGCGCAGTGTGTTGTTGGCCATGCTCAGATAGAAAGGACTAGTTAGTCGCGGCATCAGATCCCGTGGGATGGATGAGAAGAGATTGTTGGAGTAATCAAGGAACTGTGGAGCCATGGGCACGGGAATAGGCCCTCCAAAGCTGTTGAAACTAAGGTCAAGAAAGTATACGCTGGCATTGGCCAGAGACAGCTCCATGCTGGTGAAGTGATTGCGCGAAAGATTCAACTTAAACACATCTACATTCTCCTTCTGGCCTGCCCATATCCATTTGGGCACAGGGCCACCAATGTGGTTGCATGAGAGGTCGAGGTCGCCGACCAGGACGTGCTTGAGTATGGAAGGGATCTTGGTCATGTTGCAGCAGGCTAAACCCAGAGAGTTGAGTGGAGGGAGCGATGCAGACGAGGATGAACTAATATGTTCTTCGTCGTCCACCACAACTGTCAGAGTGTTAGCTGACAGGAGGAGGTTACTTAGATTGGTGAGCCTCCAAAATGAGCTAAGCCGCACTGTCCCGCTCAAACCGTTTCTAGATAGATCCAGGGTTTGCAAGCTCATGAGGCTAAAGAAAGACTTGGGCACTGATCCGTTTAACTGGTTGTAGCCGAGGTAAACGGATGCTAGGGAGGGAGAAGGATCAGAGAATTCTTGGAGGTGGCCGTCAAAATGGTTCTTCATAAGCGATATGAACTCGAGTTGAGGGAGCGAGAAGAGGAAGGCTGGGATTGGCCCTGATAGGGAGTTGCAGCATAGCTGCAGCGTCTTTAGGTTCCTAAATGCTCCTTTGCTCCACGTGGGCATTGCTCCTGCAACAAAAAAAAAAATCTGATGTCTGCTTCCGAAATAATGCAAAGCAAGGAATAGTACTGAATCCGAGAAACAATTTTTTTTGAATGAATGAACCCAAAAACATTTCTTGGAACTCACCGGTGAGATTGTTCTGTGAGAGGTCCAACTCGGTCAAGCGTGTGAGGTTCTGAATGGGCGACGGTATTGCACCTGAGACGCCGCAGTCCCTGAGCCGCAGCGTGGACAAGGACTGCAGTCTGCCCAGCGTAGCAGGCAGCTGGCCGATTCGGAACCCGCTGTTGCTCAGATCCAAGAAGCTCAGGGATTTAAGCTCACTGATCGAAGCAGGGAGGGCCCCAGAAAAACGGCCGTGGCTGCTGCTCATGTCCAGAG
Source organism: Triticum dicoccoides (assembly GCF_002162155.2). Taxonomy (NCBI): domain Eukaryota; kingdom Viridiplantae; phylum Streptophyta; class Magnoliopsida; order Poales; family Poaceae; genus Triticum; species Triticum dicoccoides. The sequence continues at coordinate 674,412,266 of NC_041387.1, forward strand.
TCTTGAGACGCTTCAGGTTGCTGATGGAGCTGGGTATTACACCAAAAAAGCTAGCCCCGCTCAGGTCCAGAACCTCCAGGAGGCTCCCGGCAGGGAGCTCCGGCAAGTCGCCGGACAGCTCAGAATTACCCGACAAGTCGAGCACCTTCAGGGTCTTGAGCTGGAAGATCCCCCGAGGGAACGATCCGTTGAAGTCGTTGTTGGAGAGCAGAAGGACGGCCAGCGAGCGCAGCTCGGCAAAGAACTCGGGGATCGTCCCGGACAAGCCGTTGTTGTAGGAGAGATCTAGTGATACGAGTTTCCTTAGGTTGCCGATGCCGACGGGTATCTGGCCGGCGAAGCCAGCGTTCGAGAGGTTGATGTGAGTGAGCTCGGCGAGCTGCTCGAACCCGGACGCCGGGAGGCTGGCGCCGCCGAAGTCGTTGCCGGCGAGGCCGAGGCGCCTGAGCGTGGTAAGCTGGAAGAGCGCGCGGGGGAGGCCGCCCCGGCTATGAAGGCCTTGGTCGCTGAGGTCGAGCGCGGCGACCCGGCCCGAGGCGGCGTCACACCGGACGCCCTTCCATCGGCAGCAGTCCGTGCGCGCGCGCCAGGATGGCAGGAGCGGCTGCTGGAAGGAGTGTTTCAGCCGGAGAAGCGCGGAGGCCTGGTCGGCTGGGCACCGGAAAGTGACGGCCGTCACCGTGGCTGCAGGGCTGGTGTGCACGAGCACGAGGAGGAAGAAGGCATGGAGGTGGACACATCTCCTACTATGTTTTTCCATGAAGCAAAGCGGGCTACAATTATTGTCTTTGTACCTCTCGAGAGACTGCAGTTTGCAAGTGGGTGGTGCAGTGCAGGTGGGCGGCATATGTAACATGATAATTGCCTGAGTCGAGTCGAGTCGCTGGGCTGCTGTTTTTTTAACAACAGTATAGACAAAAGTGTTCATATACGCGTGCATACACTCACCCTTATGAAGGCACACACGCATATCCTACCCCTATGAACACCTCTGAGATACTAAGCCGGTATATCATCTTCAAATTTACGAAGTCACCGTAGGCGCCTCATCGTCGACCGGAACGTCTCCTCCCACTAAAATCGCATCGCCGGAAATCCTGAAATAAATCCAAGAATAATGCGAGCACCAAGACTTGAACCCTGGTGGGATAGGGATACCACTGTCCCTCTAACCATCCAACCACAGGTTGGTTCACGCAGGGCTGCTGTTTTTAAGTTGTGTCTGTGAAGATTTACAAGGATGAGCAAAGTGAAAAACGCCGGAGACTGAACCCCTCGGGTTCTGAGAACGACGCTATACTGCTATTTCTGTTTATGTTTTTTTCTGAACGGGCCGGAAGACGGCTTTATTTGTAACGCATGGGTGGAGTATATTTACATTAAAAACCTTGAAAGGAAAGAAAATATAACCAGGCCCTCAACTTTTGCACCCAAGACCCTATAACAAAAAGGAGAAAGCAATCAAGTCCATGTCCTCTTCTAGCTCCTTCTCCACCCATCTCCTGAAGAAGCAACCGACAGCGATCAACCGCGGCACCTCCGGGGACGTGACCACTTGGTGTGCAGCGCCGGGAGCATACAGCGTCGGAGCTCCAGAGCCTCCACAATGGCACAAAAGCCCGGAGGTAAGACAACACCTTCTGCCATCCCGAAGCTGACAAACAAGGTGGGAGTAGCTGCCTAATAACCTTTAGATTCAGTAGCAAGGCGACCATCGGCCCCCAAGGAAGAGTTGCTGAGGAAGAACTCCCTATGATCTCCATCGATGCGGCCTTGTAAGTAGCTCCGACACAACTCAGTAGGAGCGCTTCGCCCCTCTTTTGTCTCCCGCCTATCACAACGACCGCAGGGAGAGAGGGG
>NC_041387.1:674414495-674431350 GCF_002162155.2 Triticum dicoccoides
ATACTTTTTGTTTTGAAAATCTACCATAATTATTTCGATAAAGACTTTTGAATATCCCCCATTCGATTTAGCACATCATCAAATTATTCAATCTATAATAACGGCAAGGTTATTCACATTGAATCTAGAAAATGAGTCTCTGCAATCAAGACAAGAGAATTCCAAACAATTCCGAAGATAGCTCATTTAAGCAAAGGTCAAAATGGGTGATAATAGAGTCTACACTCTACATCAACATTGTAGGTTTTCACACTATAAAAATAAATAAATAGTTACATGTTGTCCTCTTGTTATTTTGATTTCCCGTATTTTGCTACCATTTCATCCATATTTAGGACTGTGATGTCATCTTCTGCGAAAATTGACACCTTTCAAGAGGGGCTATGAACCATCATTTTTTCAGTTCAGCAAACATGTCCTCACATCATCGATCAAAAAAAGATATTGACTGACATAATACAATACGAATTTTAGCCAATAAAATATAGAAAGCCAAAAATAGAACGATAAGATATAATCTATTGCATACATAGAGTTACTTTCTGCCACTCCCCCACGAGCTGTCCAAAATATTCTCAAACCCTACTTAAATACCAGACCTAGGGAATTTTTAGAGTCGGTGTGATGGGGTCACCATGACCAATCCCATTCTTGAGGAGTTAGGGTTTCATAGAGGGAGAAGATGGCGCTGGTGTGCTCGACAGCTAACAAGAAGCAGGGCACAATGTACCCAGGTTCAGGCCTCCGAAGGGTAATACACTACTCCTACTTGTCTCATCTTTATTCCGTCGAGTTGCACAAGTGTTACAGTGGTGTTATGGCTTAGATTGGATCAGGCGCAAAGGTGAATCTTATGTGTGTGTGCGTGCGTGCATGCATGTGTGTGTGTGTGTGTCCTCTCCGTGACCCTTCCTAGACTTTATATAGGAGGTCGGGTCTCGGGTGTTGTAGCAGAGTTGGTTACAACAAAGGGCGCTACCCTAATTCTATGACTGTGTTGCGAGTCATCCCGATTGTTCGAGTTGGGCCTCATCCCTTGTCCCATCATTGGACTAATCTCCTTAGCCTTGGGCTAGCCACCAGATGAGGCATTGGTCTTACCGACCTGGCATGCCAATAGTGGGCACTCGCAGGGCATGCCCACGTCAGTCGGGTTTTGGTAGATGGAGAATCAGCTATTTCAAAGAGAAAGAGTTGGTTTTCGACTAGGCTAGATCCAATCCTTATTTTCTGTTCATAATCGATTTTGCGAGTGTTTACTAAAGCACACATAAGTTTCTCATACGGAGCCTATTTTTCACATATGACCACTCAAATTGTTAGAGAAAACACTTGCATAATAATGTTTTCTCGATAAATCAAGGTAGGGCGGCCATCCTACCATGCCCTAAGGGGAGGTTTGTCCCTGTGTGTAGCCATTAGAGGAGCGAAAAGAAGTGCTTTATTTTGCTATGCATCTATATAATTATTTGTTCTGTGTATAGTTTTCAACAGCTATGGCTTGCTGTAGTCTTGCTATAGATTTTTAGAGTCGTCCCGTTAAAGCTATGCATTTTACCGCTAAATTAAAAATGACATTGATAGCCCGCTAAATTCCGCTAGAGCCCTAAATTTGGGATCATTTAGCCCGCCAAGCAGGTGTAGCCAAAGGAGGGGCGCAAATAAGTTCCAGCATGCCATCAATCTTACTCTATTATCCCTATGTATATATGACGCACAGATGCAAATCTAATATGTACTCCCTCCGTTTCTAAATATATGTTTTTTAGAGATTTCAATACGGATTACATACGGAGTAAAAGTAGTGAATCTACACTCTAAAATATGTCTATATACATCTTTATATAGTCCACTTTAGTCTCTCAAATGACTTATGTTTAGAAATGGAGGGAGTAGATGTCAAATATATGTAATGCATGATTATATGCTTACTTTTCAAAAAAAATCATGAATTAAGAACAAACACTAAATGGGGCTTTGCTTCGCTATAGCTTTTCCAAAAGAAACAAGATCGAATTGATAGGCTCGGTCTCGGGTAGGCTGGATTCCAGCTCGAGAGCTAAAATGAAGAATGTATAGAATGGATATAGTTGGGAAGTTGCTCGTTGTTTTCGTCTTCCACCAGTCAGTTTATTTTAGTCCAGTCCAAGTTTGAGTAAGTAATAATTTTCGAGAATTGTTTGATTAAGAATAGAGAGCTCCAATATATGCATGCATGTCCATGGAGCGGACTTTCGGCGCACGGCGGCTATGGCGCATAGTATATGTGCCATACAAGAATGTTATTTGATGCGCGTCAACGCTGCCGGCCTGGAGTTTGCGTGTTTGATTAATACCTCCATACATATATATGTGCTCCACCGCTCGCGTCCGATACACCAGTAAGTATTACATCTCGCTACTTGCCGATTTAACCATGGCTCCTGCTGCGATCATCCGAGGTGTCCCGCGCGCGGTGCTCATCGTGGCGGTGCTGGTGCTGGCCTCGCGGGGCGCGAGCGCGGCGCTCTCGTGCTCTACGGTGTACAACACGCTGATGCCTTGCCTCGGGTACCTGCAGTCAGGAGGGGTGGTCCCGCGGTTGTGCTGCGGGGGGATCAAGAAGCTGGTGTCCACGGCGCGCTCCACCCCCGACCGCCGCACCATCTGCACCTGCCTCAAGAACATCGGCGCCGGAGCCGCTGGCGGGCCTTACGCCAGCCGCGCCGCAGGGCTGCCGCGCAAGTGCAAAGTCCCGATGCCCTGGAACTGCAACTCGTACGTGGCATGGAAACCAACACCACTTCTGTTTTGTATTGGTGATATGGGTCACGGTGTTATTCTAGTGCCCTTTCGTAGGAGTTGTTAACCTGACCGTTTTACTTGCAGGATAAATTGATGCCAGAAGGCTACGCAGGACGTGTTTCGACTGGACTTCTCAACCCTTCCCAAAACATACAGATGCAGAACTACTATATATATGTTGCTATCGAGGATCCACCGTTCACGTACACTGCAGATGCAGAACTTATATATATACTCCCTCTGTAAACTAATATAAGAGCGTTTAGATTACTATAAAGTAGTGATCCAAATGCTTTTATATTAGTTTGTGAAGGGAGTACATGTGTGTGTAACGAATAATTACCTAGCTGTATTATGTGAGGCAATTAATGTATTAATATGTACCGCACCCGCCATCTGTAGAAAGAAATAAAATAATAACAACAAATTGAGACAACATACGTAATTTGAAGTTTATTCGATGGGTTTAGGGTTTCCATCGAAGATTTTGCACGTTGGTAGAATACAACGTTGTCAACACCTATGATTGCTTTTTTTGAAACTCCAAAATGTTATTTTTACTTTTTTTTTCAAATTATGTGCTACAAAATGCCGCACTCAATAGACACGGCATTAACTAGTGGAGATGCCTGTCATTATCATGCCGTTGTATCGCGTTTAGGTGTCGGGTCTTAGAGCATCTCCAATCACCGCCCCGTATAGCGTCCGGATTGAACCCCGAACGAGCACCATGCGGTCCGCCCGAGATAGATGGTGCCTATGGGGAGCGCTTCTCCCCACTCGTGACCCCAAAACGCTCTCCCAGTATTTATTTATTTTGCAATTTCACATTGTTCAAATGAAAATAACATAAACTCGGCCTTGAATTCAAAGTCTCAGGCACACAAATTTAAAGTCCATGCCACATTTTGAAAATCTAGGCCATCACAAAACGGAGGTGCACGGCGCACAGAAGACATATCAGGCGGTGTCGCCGTTTGTAGCGCCGATGAAGTCCACGCCAAGGGTGCGCCGAGGAAGTCGTCGCCGTTGGTCTCGTGGATGATGTCGTTGATGTCGCCGAGTTCGCAGCGAGGTCGAGCACGAGAGGATGAACCACGACGGCTGTTGATGGTGTTGAAGCCACCGCCGCCGGTCTTGTTGTTGTAGTTACTGCCGCCACCGGTGTTGTTGCTGTAGTTGCCACCGCCGTAGCCGTCACCACCAGAATGAGCGCCATCGCCCTGAGGAACGCTATGCCCGCGACCACCAGCACAGTTTCACCCCTGGTGACCACGCCCATGGCCGCGGCCACGGGAGGCAGAGTTCGCGGAGGACTGACAGAGATTGGTGCCATGGAGGAGGCTGAGGCTGTCATCAAAACTTAGGAGCTGGCTGTAAAGCTCCTTAACCGTGATTGGTTCCACTTGAGCAGCAAGCGCCGACACAACGGGGTTGTACTCCAGATCCAATCTAGCAGGAATTTTTGACTTGATCTCCGGATCAAATAGCGCGGCGCCGGTGCAAGCAACCTCGTGAGTGATACTCTTAATTTTTCCAAGGTACTCGGCCATAGTCATATTACCTTTTTGCAGGTTTGTGAGCTCAGTGCGGGTATTGATAGACTGAGCCTGACTTTCAGCACCAAACATGGCGTGGATGGACCGCCACACCTCGGCCGTCTTCTGGAGCGCGACGACCTGGGCAAGAATATTGCGGGAGAGAGAACCCATCAAATATCCTTGGAGTTATTGTTGTTGTGCATACCAGTGGGTTTGGGAAAATTTGGCGACTTGCTCTTCTTTCCCGTCCATGGTGATGGTGAGGGTGGCCGGTGGTGCCGGGCTCTTCTCGTCGAGGTGGTGTTCCATCTGCATGACGGCCTTCCATAACAGGAAGTTTCCCCTTGTTAGCTTCTCTTGAGGTGGCGATCCGAGAGAGGTGGCGGTGGAGCTAGATGATGAAGCAAAGGTGGAAGATGATGTAGTGGTGAGTGCACCCATGGTGCTGAGTGTCATGGCGGCGGCGGCGGTGGACATGATGTCGGTCGCAGAAGGTAGCTACATGCAATCTCTTTTGATCTATTGAGTAAGAGGCTCTGTTACCACGTAAAACTATTTGGGAAGCATAGAACCCTTCGTATGGGCCGCATTGCATTAGATCCAAGGGTTGACGTGGCTTACAAGGAAGTACCGATCGAGGAGAGAGATCGATCGATCGCAACTATTATATGAGAGACAGAACGGAAGAAGTGATAGGAGAAGGATTACAATTCAAACTACTTTCCTATCCCTATACAACTTATTCTAACCTGCACCGCCATCCGCGTGCTCGACTCATTCCTGGCTTGCTTCCGCTGTCCAATTCTTGTTGCTGCTTCGGCATCTTGTTTTGTGCTTTCTGCGGGAGGGAGTAGTAGGCCAGCAATTCCTCCTGCTTGAGTCTGGAGGCATCACCTGCCTTTCTTTTATCGCCATGCAGGCTCCGGCCATCACATCCTAGGGGACACGGACTCGTTATCGATTGCTAGGAGGCGAAGAGCCATTGTTTCCGCGCGGTATGGGGTTTCGTCACCCACGCCCGCTTAAGGGTCTTTGTCTTCTCCATTATCCGCCATGTAGGCTATGGCGGGAATTCTTTGAGGGATCGTATCTCCGCTACTGTTGAAGGTTTCGCTGTTGAGGTGAGCACCCATGTTGCGTTCGACGAGCTGGGCCATGCCCACGAAGTGGCACATGTCGCACTCGGCATAGAACGCTGAGTTGATTGTCGGGTCAGCCTCGCCCACGGAGTCGATGAAGAGCGGCGTGGCAGTCGCTAAGGTCAGTGAAGAGATTTACTCCGTCGCTTGGGGACGATTCTAATCCTACAGAGGGATGATGCCCGCGCGGATTGCACAGAAATTCGTGTCACTAAACTTCAGATCGACGCTCTCGTCGAGAGCATCGAAGGCCAGACATAGCGCCGACGAGTGCGAAATGGAGTCAAGGGAGCCGAACAAGATCAGTTCCCCTGAGATCGGCGAGTTGCTATCCGCCGAGTTTCATGCCGTTGAGATCACGACTCCAGCGCACCTGAATCCCACAGAAGGCACCAATTGTCGTGGGATCACCATAGCAAATCGCATGCTTGAGGAGCTAGGTTTGCGTACATGTAGAAGATGGTGCTCGTGGACTCGATGGCTAACAAGAAGCAAGGCACAATTTACCCAAGTTCAGGACTCGGAGGGTAATACCCTACTCCTGCTTGTCTTATTTGTATTCCGGCGAGTTGCATAGGTGTTACAGTGGTGTTTCGGCTCCGATTGGATTTGGTGCAGAGGTGAATCTTATGGGTGTGTGTCTAAGTCCTCTCGGTGCTCCCTCCAGCCTTTATTTAGGAGGCTGAGTCACAGGCGTCATAGCCGAGTTGGTTACAACAAAGGTAGTACCCTAATTCTATGACTGCCTTGCGAGGAACTCCGGTTGTTCGAGTTGGGCCTCATCTTTGACCGTCATGGGCCTAATCACCTAAGCCTTGGGCTAGCCACGAGATGAGCCCTTGGTCGAACCGCATCTGGTATGTCGATGGGCATCCGCAGGGCATATGCCCATGTCAGTTGGGTTTTGATAGATTGAGAATCGGCTATATCAAAACGGAAGAGTTGGTTTTCGACTAGGCTAGATCCAGTCCTTATTTTCGGCTCATAATCGATTTTGCGCACTGTTTACTAAAACACACATAAATTTCTCATACGGAGTCTATTTTGGATGTATGGCCACTCAAATTATTCAGAGAGAACACATGCATAATAATGTTTTCGTGATAAATCAAGGTAGGGCGGCCGTCCTACCTTGTCCTAAGGGGAGGTTTGCCCCTGTGTGTAGCCAAGAGAGGAGCTAAAAGAAGTGCTTTATTTTGTTATGAAACTATATAATTATTGGTTCTGTGTACAGTTTTAAACAATCTTTACTGCTTCACTATAGTCTTGCTATAGATTTTTAGGAGTTGTCCCGCTAAGGTGATGCATTTTAATGCTAAATTAAAAATGATGCTAATAGCCCCCTAAATTCCACTATAACGCCAAATTTGGGATCATTTAGCCTGCCAAGCAGCTGTAGCCAAAGGTGGGACGCAAATGAGTTCCAGCAATGCCATCAATCTTACTCTATTATCCGTTTTTGCTTATATGACGCATTGATGCAAATCTAACATGCATGTACTCCCTTTGTTTCTAAATATGTGTTTTTTAGGGATTTCAATGCGGACTACATACCGAGTAAAGTGAATGAATTTACATTCTAAAATATGTCTATATACATCTGCATATAGTCCGCACTAGAATCTCTAAAAAAGGCTTATATTTATACAAAGTAATACTTTTCCAGAAGTGTTTGACTAAGAATAGAGAGCTGCAATGTATGCATGCATGCCCACCGGACTTTCGGCGCACGGCGGCTATGGCGCATGGTATCTGTGCCATACAAGAATGCTCTTTGATGCGCGTCAACGCTGCCGGCCTGGAGTTTGCGTGTTTGTTTGATTAATACGGATGTTGGATATGTTATGTGTCTGGGACAAGAGTGGCTGCGGGTATCTATGCCATACAAGAACGCTATTTTTTGCGGGTTTAAAAGAAGTTTATTCCAAAGTAACAGGCCTACAGTCCGCTAATACAAGATTATGAATGAAGGGGGGTGGCCGTTGCAACCAACAAGCGGTGCTACGAGCCGTTCGGGCATAATTAGCAAGACAATGTGAGACCATGTTTTGTGATCTCACGATCTTCACTGGTTTAAACTCTCTCTACAGCATGTAGTTCTTGATTTCCCTGACCAATTTACCATTGGGTGATTTATCAAGTGAAGCATCAGTCATAGAAGAAAGGGCCACCATCGAGTCCGATTGTAATAAGACCGGAAGGTTAGACCATTCGATAGCCATAGACATTCCAATCTTAATAGCTTGAATTTCCGCCTCGAGAACATTGTTACAGTAGAATAATAGTTGACATGATGAAAAAATGCAGAGCCCAAGTTATCCCATAGGATCATGCCTGCTCCCGCCGAGCCCTCTTCCGCTGAATAAGATCCATCCACAAACAAGGCAAGCCAGCCAGGTGGTGGTGGCTGCCATGGTGCAATACAAGAACGCTATTAGATGCGCGTCAACGCAGCCAGCCTGGACTTTGCGTGTTTGTTTGATTAATACCTCCATACATATATATATGTGCTCCACCGCTAGCGTCCGATACATCAGTAAGTACTCCATCTATTTCCGATTCAAGACTAGTCACAATGAAGAGTAACATACACTACTAGTAACATACATATATTTTTAGACTATGTTACCACCTTCATCATGGATACTAACATAAGTATGGTGTCATGCAAAGCTTCATTTATTATTGCATTGGGACATGTGATGTTACAGTAACTAGCTGAATTACTCAAACTACCTCTCTCCTCATTAACTCATTGCCACATAGGCAAAATTGCTGAGTTGGACTCGATGTTACTGTTGGAGTTACTCCCACTGCGGCTAGTCTAACCATGGCTCCTGCTGCGACCATCCGAGGTGCCGCGCGCACTCCTCATTGTGGCGATGCTGGTGCTGACCTCGCGGGGCGCGAGCGCGGCGCTCTCGTGCTCCACGGTGTACAACACGTCCCGTGCCTCGGGTAATTGCAGTCAGGCAAGGTGGTCCCGCGGGTGTGCTGCGGGGGGTCAAGAAGCTGATGTCCACGGCGCGCTCCACCCCCGACCGCCACACCCATCTGCACCTGCCTCAAGAACGTCAGCGCCAGCGCCGCGGGCGGGGCTTCCGGGAAAATGCAAAGTCCCGCTGCCCTGGAACTGCAACTCGTACGTGAGGAAAACCAACACACCTTGTGTTGTGTTGGTGATATGCATCATAGTGTTTTTCTACTGACCTTCTGTAGGAGTTGTTAACCTGACTGTTTGCTTGCAATAAATTGATGCCAGAAGGCTACGCAGGACGTGTTTTGACTGGGACTTGGCAACCCTTCCCGAACCATACAGATGCAGAACTACTATATATATATGTTGCGATTGAGGAGCCACCGTTCACGTACATTGCAGATGCAGTACTTTTATATATATATACTCGCTCTGTAAATTAATATAAGAACATTTAGATTACTAAAGTAGTGATCTAAATGCTTTTATATTAGTTTACGGAAGGAGTACATATTTGTGTAACGAAACATTATCTAGTATATGTACATACCAAAACAATTAATGAATCAAGTAAGCCTAGGCTTTATGTATACATACGTGTGTAACGAATAATTATCGGAAAACGCTTGTTCTCAGCCGGATTAAAACAAACAAACGTAAGCCGCGCGCGTTGCTGGACACGTGTCTTCTGGGCCCATCCACCGCTCCCCAGCCGGCCTTATCTCTTTGAACCCAATCTTCTCCACACGTTCTCCCCAATTGCTTTTACCTTTCCCCCATCTCTATGTCGTCACACGCGAGAAAGGAGAGAGGCTCCCATGGCACACGCCGGCAACCCCGCTCAGGTGCCGCGAACCAGGAAGCGACCAACGACTACCTCTCCCCTCCTCCCCCCCAATCTCCGCCATGCGCCACCGCTACAGTGCTGCAACCCCGAGGGGGCAACGCAGCACACAGGGGTGGGCGGCCGCTTGTCGACGACCCGTCATTGCTGCGACGCAGCAACTCGTCGATGGCCACAGTGTTGCGGCGCAATGTCGGGGCGATGCTGCTGGTTGCTGCAAGTCGCCGGCGGTGGAGCTGCAATGGAGCGCTCTGTGTGTCGTCGAAGCACCATCGGGGACTGCAATGAAGCGTGGCCGGAGCTGCAACGAAGCATGCCAGAGCTGCAGCGGAGCACCATGGAGAAAGTTGAAGCTTCGTCGGGGCTGCAATGGAGCTCGGCCGGAGTTGCAATGGCGCTTCGCCGGAGCCTTCGTGCTGCGCTGGAGCTCGCCCGAGCTGCAATGGAGCTCCACCAGAGCGTCGGGGCTGCATCCATACATGCAGATAACACTCGGTTGTCTTGAAGTTCTAGCAGAATAGTTCTGAGCTCGGAGCACAAAGCATCGAAAGATGAACAAGAGTCATATAAAGAGATGATCGGCAAAAGCTTGGCCACCAGTAAAAATTCTCGTCATCAGTGATGCACACATCACACATCAATTAAAATCAATTATAAGAGATATTGATTTGAGTGGGAGCATAATTATGTATTAATTAAGTTTTGACTTGACATCGCTCCTTCAAGCCTCACATACGCCCCAGGTTTCTAATGGTAAGTGATAGGGAACACACACGGAATGTTTCGTACGTGTGCGATTGGAGAGTCTTAAATTGTCCGATCTATACTAGCGTTCATCTCCCATTTCGAAAAAGGAAAATTCTTAAATTCAACCGACTGATTTCTACCAGGCGCAAACCTCCTTCGGAGCCTTCAGATTTCACGGACGAGCCTAAGCGTTGAGCTGTCAATCACCTAATCACGATTCCATGGACGCATGGGCGCTATGCTGTGGTCCCCTAGTTCCCTTTGTCTATGCTATAATTAATTCCACGGGCTGGTCCTTTAATCACACCGGGTTTTTTAAAGTATCGCGAAGCAAAGGGAACATCGCATAATAACCACAGGTTCACTCAAATATCATTTGTGTAATCATAGGGACCGATATGGATGTCCACGGTTCCACTATCGTTCACTGAACGAAGGGGTCTCTTAGTTGAGAAGCCAAAGCACCAAACCATAGAGATACCACCATAAGTCTCCGTCAAGAAGCACTACTATAAATTAAGAACTTAATTGTCAATCTCACTAGCTTTGTTAATTGTAAGAAATAATAGATATAGAATTTGGTATAATGTATTTTCGGAAAAAATAATAAATGCATATATAAAATTGATTTGGAGATTTTCATTATAAGGGAATTGGACCGGGTTCATAGATTCACTAATTGTATTTCTCATTAAGCGGAGACACATAAATATAAGTATGGACATGTGTAATTGATCAATAAAAACATCATGGCAAATTATGACATATGTTGAGACCATGTTATATAAGCATGCAGTACATTTGGGGGCTTTATGCACTCATGTATGGACACAGTCCTAAAGAATCTAGTAACTTTGTTTCTATGGAAGGACTGCCGAACGTAGGAAAAAAGTTAAGTGGATGAAAATCCGGTTGGAATTCTTCAGAAAGCTCTCAAATCTGATGAGGTTATGGATGAAGTTTTGCATCTCCGGTCCAAAGTTTTTGATGCTTTCAGTATTTCGGTGACAATGAATGTTATTCAAGTAAGAATTAATGCTATAGCCGCCTGCAAGTTGACATGTGGGCACATTCTTCTTGTAAGTCATCACATTATTGCCCGTGAAACGCTAAAGAATAATTGGTGTGGTATACACAAGGGGAGAATTATTAAATTTTTCGCTACTGTTATTATACTCCGTGCATGGGCGGCTTGCTTCCGTATTGAAAGAAGCCCGTGGAGTCATCTCGTCGACTGGTCGTAGCTTAGGATTCCTCTAAGGAATAATTTCACAAACATAGCAATAGTTGACTTTTTGTAGTCTGTTGGTTGCGCTGCGTCTCATGTAATGTTTTTTTTTGTGTTACAAATTGGTGGGTGTGTTGCTGCGAATACAAGCGGCGACATGATGTGATGCCTGTGAAGTGTCCGCTACAAGAATATTTTATTTGGCAAGCGTTTTTTTACTTGCATGCTAAGTAGGCCTAATGTTTTTCGTTCTCGACATTTTTGGGTACAACCAATTGAGGTTGTTGCACCAGTTGATCCATATGCAACATCGAGAAGGCATCACTACTTTACGAGCTAGACGTGTGACGATACAAATCTGGACGACTACTTGTACATGATGAAAGCATGAAAGTGTTGCCATCTGGCTGCCGCTTGTTTTTTGCTGTAAATCACGCGGTCACGGTGCAAAGCTAGATGCACAACGCTGCATGCTGAAGGTAGACACTTTGACGGTGCAAGATCAACCGGCATCAAATCCAGATTTCGTTGTTGCAAAGTCGGTCACGCGATGCTGCATAATGCAAGCGGGATGCTTGACGTTGTACGGCGGTTAATGGCAAACCTGGACTGTTGTGCTGCAAAGTCGGCTGCGTGACATGACATGCTGCAAGGCAAACGCTTGACATTCCAAAGCGATCGACAACCGCTTGATCGGTCCTTTGACTTAGCCGTTTTAGCTGCGACCACCATTGGCAACACGACTCATGTGGCACTCACAATTTGCAACATGATCGGTGTTGCGCTAGGGAGGTTTGGAACTGGGCGGGCGTTGCAAACACTAATCGCCAAATTTGCGGCTGTCGCAACATCTCCCAAGTTGCAGCCATCGCCGCACAACATCGCTCATGCTGCAGCGGAACATCGCCAACATTGCGACCGTCGCAACATGTCCCAAGTTGTAGTCACACCTCCGAAGTTGCAAAACATGGAGCGCAACATGGGTCATGTTGCAACGCCCTGACTGTAGCATTACTCGTGTTGCAAAGCACTCGTCGTCCAAACCTCCTAGTTCAAACCCATGTTAAAACACCTTGCAATTTGTAGCGGTCGTCGCAAAACATCGCCCATGTTGCAGTCACAACATCACCAACGTTGCGACCATTGCAACATGTCCCACATTGCAGTCAAAACATCTCCCAAGTTGCAGTCGACACCGCACATCATCGCCCATGTTATAGTCGCAGCATCGCCCATGTCCCAGCCTTAACAAATCCGTGATCTCGTTACTGCGGGTGGTGTTTTCGATCGGGATGGCCTCATGTGGCATAGAAGCATGGGTGCCCTTGTAGGAGCACGCTGTCCTCGGGACGTTGTCATGGAGCATCATCCGCCACCCCACGGCGATGCCTTGCAGCAAATGGTGCCCCCTTGCCGCATCCTGGCGAAGCTACATAACCAGTGATGTTGTGGTTGAACTCTGAAACATTGCAAGCTCGCCGTGTGACGCTCCAGGGTCAGCCGCCTGCCGCTCATGTTTTTGTTGCCGCAAAGCCATACCATCATGATGCAAAGCCAACCACGACATTGCAAAACATGTTGCCGCTACCCCTAATAACCATTTCCCAATTTTTTTATTGTTGCGATTGTTACAAACATATTTTTGTTTAAGAATTTTTTAAATTGATGTGATCGTTAGAAAAAAGTTTTGTTTAAAACTATAGTGATTTTTTTGTAGCGGTGTACCATTTTTAAAACTAAATATCAATTATTATTTTTTAGTTTGGTGTACATGTGTACTTTTGGTTGCAATTGCTGGAAGGTTTTAGAGTGAATTCCGGTTTGTATCCCCTTATTTTGACATTTTTGACACTAATAACCCCATTTAGCGGGATTTCATCTCTTTTAGCCCATTTAACATGTCTTGCCACAATTTACCATGTTTAAAAATAAATTATGCGTTCTGACCAGCTGGCATGCCACGTCGACAGTTTTTTCCTGCCTATTTTTCTCCCTACTCAATTCATTTAAGATTTGAAGTATTCTGATGGGACAACTATACTTGTAGCATCGCCCTTCGAAAAAAGATGAAGTGAACGGACAACTAGTAACTCAAATCCGGTAGGAAAGAAATGTATTACTTGTACATTACACCTGGCATGTGCATACAAGAGGCACAAATGCCGATTTATTATGGAGTTCAAGCAAAATACTAGTACTTTACAGAACAGGTGACAAGCAACCCCTGATAGAAGTCAAACATCATATTACCTGCCCACCAAAAAGGTGAGGACACAACTTTCCAAAATAAGCAAGCACCCTGCTTCGGTTCCTTATTTAGCAAACCCTGGACGGTCACCCGGATTGATGTGCTCGAGTTCTATCGTTAGGCCTTGTAGTGGCGATGGGGAGGAGACCGTCTTCTACTTGCAGCAAAGCTTCCATCTGTAGTGTCTCACCAGGTGGTGCATCATCACCAATGTTTCCATCTTGGCAAACTCCATCCCGGGGCATATTCTGGGGCCGCCACCGAACGGGACGAAGGAGCACGGCGACGTCATGGATGACTGGCTCTGGAACCTGGATGGGTCGAACTTAGCTGGCTTGTGGAAGATACTTGGGTCCTTGTGCGTCGCGATTGCCGTCCAAATCACCTGAATACACGCTAAGAGTTTGCATTAGCATTTTTCATGCAATTTGGTGTTGCTTTCTTTGTCAAAAAGAAGAAGAAAAAAACTAAACTGGGCAAGATGCCAACAAGGACCTGCCAGCCTTTTGGGCTGTGGTAGCCGTCGAACTCGATGTCCTCGAGTGCTGTATTGGAGGTGCCGAAGACTGGGGGGTCGATGCGAAGTGTCTCCTGTGCAACTTGCCATGTGAACTTCATCTTTGAGAGGTCTTCCCAGGTGAGAGCCTCTCCCTCAGCCTTGTTCCTTGCAATTTTTTCATGCTCTGTACGTGTCCCGAAATTAACACACAACATGCATGCGTGACTGTCTGCAAAGCAAAAGAATGAAAAAAAAGACAGATAATGTACATGTAAAAAAGCATATATGATGGTGTGGCACTTACCTTGCACCATGGCGGCGCAACTCTCTTGGAGATGGTGGTCACCTCGGTGGAGGTCGTTGTGGTTACGGCGATAGCTCCGTCGGATGTGGCCGTTGACGCGGCGCGGGCTATCGCTCTGGATGAGGCGGCTGCGCCGAACCCCGTGGTGAAGGTCCGGGATCCTGGTGCTGACAAGGCACCCAACAAAGCCGAAGGTGAAAGAGCTTGGTAGTTGGCAAGAAAGAAATAGAAGCTCACTTATTATCAATGTGGTGAACCGGGTCACTTCGTCGCGGATTGTACGACGGAGCTCTGTGACTTATGCATCAAACCAGTGCATGTATCTGGAGATTGCCCTCTGTTGGAAATATGCCCTAAAGGCAATAATATTTGTATCATTATATTTCCATATTCATAATTAAGAGTTTTTTTTGTTTTTGCGGGGGCATAATTAAGAGTTTATATGTCATGCTATAAGTGCTATGATCCTAGAATATGCGATTCAGTGGGAAAATCATATGCACGTGTGAAGTGATAAGTGGATAAAAAGAAGGTTCCTAGTCTCGCCTCTAAGACTTGCTCAAGTGTTGTGGTGATCACATTTTCCGGATCTTAGGATATCATCAAGTGTAATGATGATCCTAAAACAACATTGAGATTATGATGTTAGAAGAATGATCATATTGAATCTACCCAAACTTGTTTGTTATGAATTGAGTGAATATCGTCTGCATTCAATTGTAATAACATAGAGTGTTAGCATGTGTTTTAGTTCCTCAGACAATGAGAGTGTCTCGATCACTTCCTACCAGACAGTGGGCTTTGGTGATCATAACGACAACTTTCAGGCGCACCAGAAAATTTGACAAGTGACCGGACAACTCGAGAGTGGGATTTGCTCCTCCGACGATGGAGAGATATTCTTAGGGCCCTCTTGGTGTGATGACATCCATCATCGTCTGGCCAGACACAGGTGACTATGTCACGGGGATGCCGGAACACGTTAACGATAAAGAAGAGCAAAAACGGTAAACGGGAGAAACGATATAGAGAGCATGGTGATGACACAAGAGGATACCGATGCACGCCTGGTTTTGTAAAGTATCGCGATGCAAAGGGAACATGGCATGATAACCAAAGATTCACTCGAATATCATTCGCGTAATCATTGGGACCGACATGGATGTCCATGGTTCCGCTATCGCTTCATTGAACGAAGGGTTGTCTTAGTTGAGAAGCCAAAGCACCGATCCATAGAGATAACACCATAAGTCTCTGTCAAGAAGCACTACTATAAATTAAAAACTTAATCGTCAATCTCACTAGCTTTGTTAGTTGTAAGAAATAATAGATATAAAATTTGGTATAGTGTATTTTGTATTTGCAAAATAATTAATAAATGCATATATAAAATTGATTTGGAGATTTTCATTATAAGGGAATTGGACCGGGTTCATAGGTTCACTAATTGTATTTCTCATTAAGCGACACATAAATATAATTATGGACATGTGTAATTGATCAATGAAAACATCATGACAAATTATGACATAGGTTGAGATCATGTTATATAATCATGTATGGACACAGTGCTATAGAATCTAGTAAATTTATTTCTATGGAACCAATGTCGAACGTAGGAAAAAAGTGAAGTGGATGAAAATCCCGTTGGAATTCTTCAAAAAGCTTTCAAATCTGATGAGGTCATAGATGAAGTTTTGCATCTCCGGTCCAAAGTTTTTGAGGCTTTCCGTATTCCGGTGACAATGAATGTTAAACGACAACGACAACGACAACCCAATTATACAAGCAAGAATTAATGCTATAGCCGCCTGCAAGTTGACCTGTGGGCACATTATTCTTGTAAGTCAACACATTATTGCCCGTGAGACGCTAAAGAATAATTGGTCTGGTATAAACAAGGGGAGAATTAATAAATTTTTCGCGACTGTTATTATACTCCGTGCATGGGCGGCATGCTTTCGTATTGAAAGAAGCTCGTGGAGTCATCTCGTCGACTGGTTGTAGCTAGGATTCCTCTAAGGAATAATTTCACAAACGTAGCAGTAGTTGGCCTTTTGTAGTTTGTTAGTTGCGCTGCGTCTCATGTAATGTTTTTTTTTTGCGTCTCATGTAATGTTAGGATAGGCTTAGCTCTACGATGATGGGTGGTGCCAGGTTTTTTGCCCGTTCATGTCTTGATTGTAGGCATGAGCAGCGGGTTTACTGTGCGGTTGCCCCGAACTCACTGCTCTCTCTTTCATGTCCCCTGTTTTTTGGTTACAGGAACTTTATATTTTCTTTATGCAAATTAATGTTGAAGAATCGATCGCTATTTTTTCCTTGGTAAAAACCCAGTTGGCCGTTTGCTTGTAAGTACGCACCCGCTGCAGCCAGATAACCTTTTGTAGTCTAATCATGTGGGTTTTGCATTGACTTTCAACAAACGCGACTAGGGCCAAGAAGGTCGGGAATGGACACACGCGGCACCAGCATGCTATATGCGTGAACCATGGCCGTCCAAGGGTTCTGGCCGGTGGACCACGGCGGCGTGGGCTAACCGTG
>NC_041387.1:674431708-674448400 GCF_002162155.2 Triticum dicoccoides
CCTCCCCCGGCAGCCGGCTGTTGGTACTTGCGCCCGCGTCGGCCGCCGCGGCGAGTGGGCGGCACCTGCTACTGTTATTGTTGCTGGTACGACTACGGTATGAAGAAAGGCGCCTGCGGGACAGAGTGTCGCGACTGCTGGGAAGCAGGCGGCAACGGTGTGAGTCCGTCGTGCGAGGTCCCGCCGGTGAGTGCAGTATGAGTAGCCCGAGCATTCACCTGTTTCATCGGGTGTTCCTCCAGGCTCAATTTCGCAACGATCTTGTGGAAGGTTGGCGAGGGCAGCAAGGTGAGGTTGGAAGCTATGTTGTCGAAGTTCTCGTTGAGGCCTGCGGTGATGGTGCCGAGGAGCAGATCATCAGAGCCACCTCGCCGATATCGCCCAACTCATTGGAGAGCATCTGCAGGCGCATGCAGTAATCATCGATAGCGAATCATTCTTATGCCACCCAAAAAAATCCCGTTGAAGAAAAACTAGGCACTGGAGCCGGTTATCGGTGAAGAGGCCATTGAGCTTTGTCCATACGGCATATCTGTCATCATCGTCGTGCACGACCGTGTAGAAGAGGTCCTTCGAGATGATGAGGTAGAACCAACAAATGAGAGTGGCGTCGATGGCCATCCACTCGGCATCCCCCTTCGCAAGATTGGAGTCGACGGAGCCGTCGATATGGTAATGGAGGTAGTACTCGTGGAAGACCAAGGAGAAATAGGTCTTCCTGGCGTAGTAGGTGGAGTTGGATTGATCTAGGCAAACTGGAACAGAATCAAAGATGTTGATGTCGCGGATATCTTGGGAGGGAGTGGGGTGGAGGCTGCCGTGAGAAGGTAGGCTTGATGGGTTAGGGCATCAGCGGCAAGGGGATCCCGCGGCTACGGGTAGGGTTTAGAGGAGGGGAAGGGAGGCAGCGGCGACGGTAAAAGGTGCGGCGGCTGCGAGGTGGAGGAAGGAATAAGGGGGTAGCGCACCGGTGGCTACGGGTGGGTGGAGGATGAGGACATCGGAGGGAGAGGGGGTGCGGCGACTAGGAAGGGGGAAGGTGGATGCGGCTAGAAAATTGGCGGCGGCGGCAAGAGGGCATTGGCGGAGGCCACGGGACGGAAGTTAGGGTTGGAATCAGGAGGTATCTAATACCAGGTTGGTGATGCAACTCCCGATGTATTGATTAGGTGCAATCACACGTATATATGATGTAAAGAGGTGCACACGTCCTCATCTTTACAAGAAATATGAGACGTGACGGTTAGGAAACGTCCTAACAATATATGCGATATAAACATATTTAACAATCTAATCATGTGTGTTTTGCATTGACTATGAACTGACGTGCCTAGCTAGTGTAACAAGCAAAGAATATGCTGCACACCGTGCCATGAGCTTGACCAAGCTATATAGAATTGAAAGCCTTGGTTAATTACCTTAACAATGGTCTTTACGGTTCTCCTCCTGGAGACACGGGATTGCCGCCTTAATGTAAATATCTTAGAAATAGGCTACAAGTCATGGTGGCAAAACGTATACGGAGGACCCCGACGAGGAGAAGGTGTACCAGGTGCGGGATGAGGAGACCACGACGGAATTTCAGATTTTGATGTCACGGCAACATTTTCTAAAATGGTAGCTACGGCAACGTTTTCTGAGATTGCCGTCACGGCAATGTTTTTGAAACAGTTGCCATGGTAACAAAATATTGGCCGTCACGGTCGCATCAACTCAAGATTGAAGGCGATCATGGAGGACTTCCGGCGACCAGGGCTATACCATGTGTATTTATCTTATTAGAGTAGATTATGATTTATTATGATTGCAGCCACTAATTCATTTTTATTTTTGTTGGACAAAGCGGATGGCAACCAAGATGTGGAGTGTTAGGCATATTTTACATGTCCGTTGATAAAAGATTCCAAAGCTAGAGATGATTGAGAGGGATTTCATTAGTTATTTTAATATAATGGATAAGATCAAGGAGTTGGGTTCCAACCCTTAGGACAACGTTTATTACCAGAAGAAGGTGGCCAACGGGAACTCCATGGTTGAGTTAACAAATGATGCAGGCATGATGAACATGCTATAGGAATTTGATGCTTATACGGAAATCAGTTTGCGTGTTTGATTGGGGGCGAGCAACGCAAACAAGAAGCTACCGGAGGCGAGTGTCGCGTGCAGCCAACTTTGGCATTGTGCGTTGGACGTGACGCAGACGACTGCCACCGGGCCGAGCCGGTCGGGAGATGTTGCGTGGCTCGGTTCAGCAGTGAGAAAAATAGGCAGGAAAAACCATTGACGTGGCATGCCAGTTGAACCTAACAATTATGACTGACCGGTCAGAATGCTCACAAAAATTTAAACAGGGTAAATTGTGTCAAAAAATTGTTAAATGGGGTAAAACGGATGAAATTTCCCCAAATAGGGTAATTAGTGTAAAAAATGCCAAAATAGGAGTTAAAAACATAATTCACTCTAGGTTTTATTACAAATCTACAACACTTTTTTCTTTCTGATTCTCATCTCTTTCAAAATGCAACTCACTAGCTCAGCAAAAAGTCGGCACATGGCCGTGGGCTCAAAAAGTGCAGCCATAGATGCAACACGCAGACCACAGGGAACAACCGCACACAGGATAGATCAGGTAGGGTAAACCTCGCGTGCATTTTCTTTTTCCGAATCATACGCTGGTGATCTGCGCCCACGTGATGGTCAAATCGAAAGGCTGGCTACTTGGCTAGGCTATAGATAGACGGCTCGCAAGGCGGATGATGTTTCACTATTATCGCGTATTTTTTGACAAATCTGCACCCTTTGCACGACTTGAGGCACATCTGGCCTTTGGGCAAAACTAATTTGAAATCTGGCCCAGGTCGACACCACGTATCATGGAGCCGAAGTTATACATGTCGGCGCCACACTACACGGAGCCGGCACGTACAAGTTCGGTGTGGTGCTACATGGTGCCGACCTCATATGGGCCCACAAAAACCCTAAAGGCTAGATTTGCTCGGCTCCACATAGCATGATGCCGAATTTGTACATCTCGGCGCCATGTAGTGTGGCGCTGACATGTACAATTTCGGCGTCATGCTATGTGGCGCCGACCCCAAGGGTCGGATTCCAAATTAGTTTTGCCCAAGGGATAGATGTGCCTCAAGTCGCTCAAAAGGGCCAAATTTGTGAAAAAAATACTATTATATTTTTTTTTTGAACACACTACAGAGGCAAGCGCTCATATACACGCGCATACACTCATCCCTATGAATGCACGCACACCCTATCTCTATGAGCACCTTCGAAAGACTGAGCCGACATATCATCTTGAATTTTATGAAGTCACCGTAGGCACCTCGTCGTCGACGGGAACGTCTCCTTCCACTGAATGCGCATCGCTGAAAATCTTGAAATAAATTCAGGAATAAATGCGAGCACGAGGACTTGAACCTTGGTGAGCTGGGGATACCACGGTCCTTCTAACCATTCAACAACACATGTTGGTTCATTATCGCCCAGTTGATTTGTAGCATCGCCCTTCGAGAAAAGATGAAGTGAACGGACAACTAGTAACTCAAATCCGGTAGGAAAGAAATGTATTACTTGTACATTACACCTGGCATGCGCATACAAGATGCATAAATGCCGATTTATTATGGAGTTCAACCAAAATACTAGTACTTTACATAACAGGTGACAAGCAACCCCTGATAAAACTCAAACATCATATTACCTGCCCACCAAAAAGGCGAGGACACAACTTTCCAAAATAAGCAACCACCCTGCTTCGGTTCCTTATTTAGTAAACCCTGGACGGTCACCCGGATTGATGTGCTCGAGTTCTATCGGCAGGCCTTCCAGTGGTGACGGGAAGGAGACCCTCATGAAAGTCTTCCCCTTGCAGCAAAGCTTCCATCTGAAGTGTCTCACCAGGTGGTGCATCATCACCAATGTTTCCATCTTGGCAAACTCCATCCCAGGGCATATTCTGGGGCCGCCACCGAACGGGACGAAGGAGCATGGTGGCGTCACGGATGACTGGCTCTGGAACCTGGATGGGTCGAACTTCGCTGGCTCGTGGAAGATGCTCGGGTCCATGTGCGTCGCGATTGCCGTCCAAATCACCTGAATACACGCTAAGAGTTTGCATTAGCATTTTTCATGCAATTTGGTGTTGCTTTCTTTGTCGAAAAGAAGAAGAAAAAAACTAAACTAGGCAAGTTGCCAGAATTAGCAAGGACCTGCCAGCCTTTTGGTATGTGGTAGCCATCGAACTCGATGTCCTCGAGTGCTGTACTAGAGGTGCCGAAGACAGGGGGGTTGATGCGAAGTGTCTCCTGTGCAACTTGCCATGTGAACTTCATCTTTGAGAGGTCTTCCCAGGTGAGAGCCTCTCCTTCAACCTTGTTCCTTGCAATTTCTTCATGCTCTGTACGTGTCCCGAAATTAACACACAACATGCATGCATGACTGTCCGCAAAGCAAAAAAATGAAAAGAGAGAGAGAGAGAGATAATGTACAGATAAAAAAGCATACACGATGGTGTGGCACTTACCTTGCACCATGGCGGCGAGGGTAGCCGGATCATTGGCGAGGTGGCTGACCATGCACGTCATGAGAATGGAGGTGGTTTCATGGCTGGCAACCAGGGCGAACATGACGTTGTCGAGAATCTCCTCATTGGTTAGCAGCTGCTCGCCATGGTCGTCTGTCATGCTGAGCAGGCGGTTGATGAGGTCGCTATTCGGCGACGCCTTGCCCTGCCCTAGCTTAGCCTTCTTGTCACTTGTAATCACCTCGAGCAGCCGTCGTGCCCTTCGGCCGGCCTTGAGGCTCCGGCTGAACGTTGTGAAGGGAAGGTTGATCGGGATGGCAAAAACACCCTCGACCATGCGCCCAAAGTCACGGGTGAACGCGTCCCGCGTGGCACCCGTCTCAAGGCCGAAGAGTAGCGAGGAGGTGATGTCGAACGTTAACCCCCTCATGAGTGGCAGCACCGTGATGGTGGTGTGGCCTTGCCAGTGCTCCTCTAGGTGGCGCCTCACCTTGGCGTCAATCCTCCCAGTGTATCGCCTGAGCATGTCCGGCTTGAGGAACTCCATTAGCGCCCCACGGATGCGCCGGTGATCTTGGCCGTGCATGTCCACGATACTCTTCTCCCCGAAGATACGTTGGAAGGACCGGGGCGTCCCCATCCGCAGCCCGCTGGTAAAGAACATGAACTTGTTGGCCGCCGGGCCCGTCAGGAAAACCGTCGGCCTGCACAACACCGATGCCTTGGAAACCGGCCCGTACCTCTTCATCCGGTCATGTATCCACTCGTTGCCGCTGTTGGTGCGCGCGGCTCGGAAGACGCTGAAGGTCTGGCCAATCACCGGAAGTCCTAGGGAGCCAGGGGGCAGGTTGGCCGGACCCCAACATTTCCTGGCTCGGCTCAAGAGGTGGATGGCTATGGCCGAGGCCGTGACAACCAGTGCTACGACTTTGAGCAAATAATCCATCTCAAGAGGCCGAAAGGTGTGGTAGCACCGGGGGGTCCCGAACCCCTTTTATCTATCCCTTGAGCGTCCATGAGACTGGTGCAGGAATCAAGTTTGTTTGACCGAGGCAACAGCGGTTCCTCTCGAGTCTCGACTAGGCCTGTGGTTTGCCTGGACAGACGATTTTTTTTTCAAAAGTAGCACGTTTTTTATAGCAATTTCGGAAACTAGCAGTGTCGATACGTTATTTGCAAAACTAGCGGCCCGTCGGTCAACGGTTGGCCGAAGTGGACCTTTTCGGCCTGCGGAAGCCCGAAGACACGTCTTCGGTTAAGCCAGGCCGAAGCGTGCGCGAACTGGGCCGAAGACGGGCCTCTTCGGCCAGCCAGAGACCGAAGATGGGCCTCTTCGGCCAGCCAGCGACCGAAGAGGTCTTCGGCTTACCAGTGGCCGAAGAGTAGCGGATAAGGCCCGAGCGGCATCTTCTTTCTCCTGTTCTTCCTCTGTCTCTCTCGTTCCTCTCTGTATATCGCCCCCCTCGCTGATCTCTTCGTTTCTCCACCTATTTTCGAATCCAAAGCACAGAAACGGTAGATCGTAGCCATCTCCATCGGCCTACGGTCATTTTTTCCCAATAGCTATTTGTGCGTACAAGTGAGGTGGAGTCATGATGGGGTGAGGAGGAGAGGCCATGGTGGGCTGAGGAGGAGGAGGCGGTTTGGCTGGTGAGGAGGAGGTGCAGCTTCGTGCCACCGAGGGGGTGGCGTTGGTGGTGTCTGTTGGTGCAAGTTCTTCGTGAGGTGGCCACACGCGTCGAAGGTATAATCACGCGTCACATTTTATTAGTGTTAATTGGTTTGTGTTGGCATTTTAGCGGATAGTTAGTGTAGCCGGTAACAATTTTTTCATTGCGATTAATTAGAAGGTGGCAATGTCTGACAGGTGAAAATGTCTGTATCAGTAAATTTGACTGTTTACTATGGCCCTGGTAATGTTCGATATAATGAGTTGGGGGTTGATCTTAGCGAGTTTAAAAATGGCGTCATGACACTTTCAGACCCGGACAGAGTGGACATTAGACAGTTGAAGCACTGGTTGACTACTAGTTTTGGGTTGGATTCTGAAGTATGTTCCGTCAGTATTCATGCATTGTGGACCAAATCCTGTAAAAATGTCAAGTGGGAGTTGATGCCGATAGATAGGAGCCAGCATTGGTTGACCCTGTTAAGTCGTTGCCGAGACCGAAGAATCCACCCATATGTCCTAGTGCAGCCAGTGGCGAAGGAGGAGAATACCGTACAACTCCATGTGGGGTATGAACCCGGCCAGGGTAGTCGAGTTGCTAACGAGATTCATTTATCCGGGTCACAGCCACCGGATGTGGATCCTAGCCAAACCGAGAAGGATTCAGACTACATGCTGGACAATGTTTGTGGTCATGATACTGGGCAGAATATTCAGTCGATAATATTAGCTGGTTCTGGTGTTGCTGATGGGGATGAGGAAGGCGATGAAATGCAGAGGGTGATGGAGGAAGAGAACGATGATGGATATGCAGAGGATCTGGATTCTGAAAATTCTGAGGATGAAGTGGAGGTACCGATTCCTTCTGCATGGAATCAGGACATATCCACCGGCCTTACTGTGAACGATGGCCATGAGACTCCATGGCAATATAATCTGAACCAAGTCCAGATAGGGGCTATGTTTGATACAAAGAAAAAAATTGAAGTATGCAGTGATAAAGTGGGCTATGTCTACTCAGAGGGTTTTCCGGACAGACAGATCAAACCCAACAAACTATACCGTGAAGTGTGTTGAAACAGGTTGTCCTGCGAAGGTGCACGGGCACGTGCCGAAGTATAACATCCACTGGGTTGTCACGAATGTGGTCCCACATAATTGTGTGAGGAAAAACTTGTTGGTTCGTCATCCAAACCTGACTTCAACTCTCATTGCGCAACTCATGTATACTGAGAGAGTGGAGAAAAAAGATATGGAAGCAAAACACATCCAGACAGCAGTGAAGGTCAGATGGAATTATGACATTCGTTATGGGAAGGCTTGGAGGGCTAAGCAGAAGGCTATGGAGGAAAGGTTTGGGACGTTCTTTGACTCATATGATAATGTTGTCCGTCTCCTGGATGTACTGAAGGAGAGGAATCCCGGCACTTATGTTAACGTACAACATACAAGGTTGCTGAGTATACCAGGTTTCAAGGTGTTGAAACGAGTATTATTCTCTTTCGCTATGTGCATTGAAGCTTTCCGGCATTGTCCTCCTGTGATGTTTGTGGATGGTACATTCCTGACTGGTCAGTACAAAGGGCAAATCCTGACTGCCATTGGCGTGGATGGAAACAATCAAATCATTCCACTTGCCATGGCATTTGTGGAGGGTGAGAACTTTCTGAGCTGGGTGTGGTTCTTTCGGCAAGTGAAAATTGCCATCGTGAAGGATCGACCAAACGTGTGTGTCATTCATGATAGGCATGCTGGTATATTGAAGGCTGTGAAGACATTAAGGAATCCAACAGTAGACGAACCAACACCTTGGAAGGATTTGCAGAGCCGGTGGTGCATGCGCCATCTTGGGGCTAACTTTTTCTCACAGTTTAAGAACAAGCGGTTGATGAACTTGTTTAAAAAATTGTGCAAGCAGAACCAGGAGCGTAAATACCAATTTATTTGGTCAAAACTTGATGAGTTTACTAAGAAGCAGGTCCGTGCCAGGAAGAAAATGGAAAAGGACCAACAACAATTAGCAACACTCATGGTGGAGCTAGAGGAGCCAGTTGGTCTCTGTGACTTGCCAGCAATTGACCCTCCTAATACTAAGAGAAAGAAGGGGAGGGCAATAAAGGATTTTTCAGAGTGGATAGAGAAAGAGCCTCCCGTGAATTGGTCTTTGTTGCATGACACCCATGGAGCTAGGTATGGCCACATGACAACCAACCTTGCAGAGGTGTATAACTTTGTACTCAGAGGGAATAGAGCATTGCCACTCACAGCTATTGTGGAGGCTGTATTCCATGGCACTTTGAGATATTTCAGAGACCGACACGAGTTAGCAAAGAAGCATATTATAGATAATCAGAACACACCTTACTGTAGCCGTGTCATGGAGTATATGGCAGAGAAGATAGAGAAAGCAAAGAAGCACACTGTGAGACTCGTAGGTAATCAGGAAAGGAGGTATGAGGTTCAGCTACCTACCGATGGTTTTGGTTCTGCGAATGAGGTGAAGACGCATGAGGTAAAAATTGGAACGGAATTTTATCCAACGTGTGAGTGTACATGCAACAAACCAAAGTTGTTGCACCTGCCTTGCTCACATGTGTTGGCTGCCTGTGGCCAGATTGAGTTGGCTGCCATCTCCTTTGTGTCGCCATACTACTTAAAAGAGGCTGTACTGAACACATGGACCGGTGAGATGACAGGGTTTAGAGTCGTTGGCAATTTCAACAAGGTTAACGACGGTGAGAGAGTATACATCCCGGATCCAAAACTTCGGCGAACAAGCAGGGGTCGACGTAAGGCCCGTCGAATCCGAAATGATATGGACCAATCTGAAGCTGGTGGAGCAACCAGACAATGTTTGCTATGCGCGGCTTATGGGCATAGGATGAAATATTGTCCTGACCTGAACAAAGATGGTGCTTCCACATCGACGAGTGCTTCCACATCGACGGCTGCAACAACAGAAGCAAGAGGCGGACGTGGTCGTGGCAGTCGAGGCCGAAGGGGAGGACGAGGAAGGAATAACTCAGAAGCTATATAATGTGGGGGAGAATGTTTTAATTTGTAATATCGTCTGGACTATGTTTTATTTTGCAATGTCTGAACTATGTATTAATTTGTAATGTCGGCTGGACTATATTTTACTTTGTATGTCCAAACTATGTATTAATTTGTAATGTTGACTGAACTATGTTTTACTTTGTATGTCTGAACTATGTATTAATTTGCAATGTCTGGACTATGTTTTGATGGCAGATATGTCTTTGTATCCGTTGCTTAATGGTACGATTGATAGAGGTCACCGGGCTGCACTTATGCAAGGGGGCAAGAACTTCGACGTTTTGGTCACTCGCACCCCGAAGACTAACTGGATGATACACCCTTCATGGGTTGATAGGTATTGATACATATAGTGCCTTACACGTTTGACATAGGTATTGAAACATATAATTACTTACTTTTCATGCTACATTCTCTTTTTTTGTAGGTTAAGTTGGGCTGGACTTCTACCCTTGGCACGGCTGGTTGAGGGTACGTTGGAAGAGTGGGTTGACCATCCGAACTTGGATGAGGCAGGTGAACCAATGCAGTTGAAAAAGAGGCAAGTGAAACGATTCTCTTACGACAGGTCACTCCTTACTTGCTTAGTAGATAGATGGAGACCAGACACACACACCTTTCACTTTCCCTGGGGAGAGATGGCGCCTACTTTATAGGATGTCTCCTACTTGTTGGGATTACCTTTGGCCGGTGATGCCATAGGTCCTTTAGAGGCAGAACCTGGCTGGCTTGCAAATATGCAGGCCAGTTTTCTAGCTGCGGTGCCAACTGCTACGGGCTTAAACGATGATCCTCACGGGCCACGTTTTAGGTGGTTGAGCCAGTTTCAGGTAACCTTCGTGGCCACATGACTATGTTTTTTTAGTTACCAATAGTACATCGTTCACACAATTGTATGTTTTCTATGTAGATTGTCTCATTAGGATACCCCGCAGTAGATTTGTCAGACGCACAGATTGATCGATCCCTAGAGGCATATATTCTATGGTTGTTCGGCAAGACGATGTTCACGGAGAACCACGTAACCACTGTTGATGCACGATTCATCGGTATTGCACGAGAGATAGCTGACGCACGTTGCCCTGCGGATATTGTCCAGAGGAGTTTTGGTTCTGCCGTGTTAGCAGCTACGTATAGAGGCTTGTGCAAAGGTTGCTTATTGAAGTCTAGAAAGTCAGGTCTGGTTGGATGTCCACTATTGTTGCAGCTCTGGTCTTACGAGAGATTCCCTATTGGACGACCCTATGTCTCCATTGACACACCGTTTGGGTTGGAGGACATGGCAGGGGCTTACGTGCCTGCTATCGGCGACTTGCCTACTATGGGATCTGTTTGGGCACGGAGAGAGGTAGTTTTAAATTATGTAATTCCTTCGATTATTTTTGCTGTGCAATAGTATTACTAATGTAAATTTGTTGTCATGTACAGAGACAGTTTGCACATACCCAGGTGAAGGGCTGCTGCCCGTCCTTCACGGTGCAGTTTGATAGTTTGCACGAGGATCAAGTTATCTGGGAGCCCTACTCGTATCAGACTATAACATCCAGGTATCCAGTTGGGATCTCTGCCTTATGCACTAGAGATCGGCACTACTGGATGACCAAGGCAAAGTTGGTGTTCGACGTGACGGTTGAGGAGATGGCTCTTTATAGGGTGATGAGACAGTTTGGTCTATGTCAAGAGCCTGCAATTCCAGATATTCCACGGATACCAGACCACGTTCACAAGTAAGTAATAATATTAAAGTTGTCAGCACTACATTCAGAATATATCTAACCATGCAACACGCATGTCAATCTGATTAATCTGTCAATCTCAGGTACAGTCGCGTAGGAGGAAACAAGTCCATGGCTGTTTGGCTTCAGAGCATTAGCCCTTACGTTCAAGAATGGACTACGGCACCGACAAATATCTGGAATGAGGTTGGGTCCTTTGACTGGGACAAGTTTGGGTTGTATTTACAAACTTACCGGCATACAACGAGGATCTACTTGGTTCCATCAGCTGCTCCTGATCAGATTGAAGCCCCTCTGACCAGCGATATGTACCCAACTACCTCTGTTGTGGGAACGAGACACCACACGGTACGTGTCATGCTTATCATATGTGTAGTTCTATCATAACCTTATCATATACAATGGGTTAACTCTTCATGTGCAGAGTGACTTGACAGTCCAGGCGCGAGAGGAGGTTTCCGCTTTAATGCGGCAGGTTGAGAGGGGGGCACTACTAGGAAAAGGGCTATAGATAGGATTGATTCTAATGGCGCACCGTGGAAGCAGTGCGCCACTACTATATACTAATGGCGCACCTGTTTGTGATACGCCATTAGTGTGGAAGACACTAATGGCGCACCGTAAACAGGGTGCGCCACTAGTATGAATTATTTTTTTTTCCATTTTCCCATACATACTAATGGCGCATCGTGTCCATAATGCGCCATTACTATCTATAACTACTAATGGCGCACCAAGCAGGCAGTGCGCCATTACTGTAAATTTTGTTTTATTCTTTTTTTTTGCAAAACTACTAATGGCGCATCGTGGCACAGTGCGCCATTACTAGTTTAAACTAGTAGTGGCGCACTCAGAGGAGATGCGCCATTAGTATATATACTTATTATTTTTACTTTTTTGCAAAACTACTAATGGCGCATCTAGTGGCGCATTTTCCTATGGTGCGCCATTAGTAACCTGGGACCAACAAGATATTTTGGACAGCCCACACCTACCCACTCACTTTCCCCACTTCATTCCATCCACCTCCTTCTCCAAGCTTTCGGCCATCTCCTCCTCCTCACCTCATTTCCACCATAGATTCAACAAAATTAAGTGGTGAAATTACCTTTTTTGATAGGTAAGTAAGGGAAAGCTATCTTCATGATATAGATCTACTTTTTTTTCTCCCTAGCTCGCTCCAACAACGTGCACATGCACTTTTTGTGGCCTAGCTAGATCTATGTATGTTTGTGGTGTTGCATGTGTTTGTGGTGTTGCATATATGTTTGTGTTTGAAGGTACCGGTATTTGAAATATGCGATAGTTGCCAATATTTTGCCGGAATGTCTTGATTCATTTCCGTTTCGGCGAGAATTTTGGCACTATGCATTCTTTTTGGTCCTATTTTTAGGGAAGGTCATGCCAAATTTTTTCTTGGTTCTAACATATCATTTTGCTCTACCCCGCAGGCGACCATGGTCCGCACGATGACTGAAGGCATCGTGAATAGGTTTTTGAGCTCCGCGAAGGCCGAGATGCTTCAAAAGAACGAGACGGAGATAAGATGTCCATGTCGAAGATGCAAGCTGAAGAGCCTTATTGCGGACCCGGATTCCGGGCAGGTGCGGGACCACCTGCTCTTGCGTGGTTTCATGGATGGCTATCGGTGGCAAGGTGATGAAGATGACTATCAAGTCGTCCATGGCCGGGGCCGGGCAAGAAATGAGGAAGGGCAACAAGACAAGTACCACCGCGGCGAGGGCGGGCGAGAAGACGAAGAATCTCCAGGACATGATCACGACGGTGATGCTATACACAGTCATCATGTAGAAGATGTCGTACATGATGATGAGGAAGATCAAGACGAAGGGAATGATCATGAAGATGAAGATGCCGAAGCAGACGACGATGGAGGCTGGGTGCAGGACCCTCATATTCAAGAGCTGCTTCTCAAGCGGACGGATAACGCAAGAGCTGCCGCCCGAGAGAAAGCCAAGCTGGATCAACTGGAGATAGACGCGGTTACTCCATTGTATGAAGGATGCAGGCCCGAGGATACCCGCCTGAAAGTAACCTCATGGCTCTGGAGATGAAGGTAAAACACAAAATGACCGACGCATGCTTCGACGAGAACATGTCATTCTGGCACGAACGTCTTCCCAAGGGGAACAAGTGCCCGACCAGTTTCAAGGAGGCGAAGAAAATCGTGTGTCCTCTGGATTTACCGCACGTGAAATACCATGTGTGCATGAACAATTGCATCATTTATCGGGACGAGCACGCGGAGTCTACCATATGTCCGGTGTGCGGCGTCACTCGATACAAGAAGAGGAAGAAAGCTCCTCGAAAATCGGTGTGGTACTTTCCGATCACTCCTCGTCTGCAGCGGTATTTCGCGGACCCTAAGGTAGCAAAGCTCCTGCGTTGGCACGCGGATAGGGAGGAGAAGAAGCGAGAAGATGACGCAAATGATCCGGAGATAGATAAAAAAGACAAGATGCTGAGTCACCCTAAGGATGCGAGCCAGTGGCAAGCGTTGAACTTCGAATACCCAGAATTTGGGAACTGTCCAAGGAACATCATGCTGGGCGCGAGCACCGATGGAGTCAATCCGTTTGGCAGCCAGAGAAGCACACATAGCACCTGGCCTGTGTTTGTGTGGATGTACAACCTTCCCCCCTGGTTGTGCATGAAGAGGAAGTACATTCACATGAGTATGCTAATTGAAGGGCCGAAACAACCAGGGAACGACATCAATCTGTATCTGGGGCTGCTGAAAGAGGAGCTTGACACGCTGTGGAAAATGCCAGCCAATACGTGGGACGCCGCAGAGAAAGAATATTTCCCTATGAGAGCCGCACTGCTCACGACGGTGCACGACTATCTCGGTTACGGATATCTCGCGGGGCAGGTAGTCCACGGATTTTCTGGATGCGTAAGGTGCATGGATGACACAACGTATCGCCAGCTAGATAGAGATCCCGGGTCTTCGAAAACCGTGTTCATGGGACATCGAAGGTGGCTTCGCGACGATGACCCGTGGAGGAAACGCAAGGATCTGTTCGATGGTGAAACCGAACCCCGAAAACGCCCGTGTACGAGGAGCGGCGAGGAAATAGACAAGCTGTTGAAAAATTGGAAAGACTGCCCACTGCCGGGAAAGAGGCGAAAGGCGCCAGAGCCGCTGCTGAAGGTATGGAAAACGAGGTCTGTTTTCTGGGACTTGCCGTACTGGAAGATCCACCGTGTGCCTCACAGCCTTGATGTCATGCATATCACGAAGAACGTGTGCGAGAGTCTGCTTGGTACCCTGCTCAACATGCCAGAGAGGACCAAAGATGGGCTGAAAGCAAGGGCAGACTTGAAATCAATGGGCATCAGGCAGGAGCTTCACGCTAATGATGATGATGATGATGATGATGAGGCGAAGCAGGACACGGAAAGTCATCGGAAAGGCAAAAAGGCCAAGAAGACCGGAAATGACTACCCTCCCGCGTGCTTCACTCTAAGTCAGGAGGAGATCGAGCAGTTTTTCACCTGCCTCCTAGGAGTAAAACTTCCTTACGGTTACGCGGGGAAGATAATCAGATACCTAGACCCAGCGAAGCAGAAGTTCAGCGGGATGAAGTCTCACGACTGTCACGTGCTGATGACGCAGATACTTCCAGTTGCAATCCGTGGGATCATGGACGCGCACGTCCGTGAAACGCTATTTGGCCTATGCAACTTTTTCGACGTCATCTCTCGGAAGTCGATTGGCGTGAGGCAACTCAGAAGGCTACAGGAAGAGATCGTGGTGATACTATGCGAGCTTGAGATGTACTTCCCGCCCGCATTCTTCGACGTTATGGTGCATCTGCTGGTCCATATAGTGGAGGATATCATCCAACTCGGGCCGACGTTCCTGCACAGCATGATGTCGTTCGAAAGGATGAATGGTGTCATCAAAGGATACGTTCGCAACATGTCACGTCCAGAGGGAAGCATAGCCAGGGGCTTTCTGACCGAAGAGTGCATCTCCTACTGCACGAATTATCTAGGCATCGAGAACCCCGTTGGTCTGCCCGTCAACAGGCACCTCGGCAGGCTCGCTGGATGGGGTCACCATGAGGGTCGCCGCGAAATGCATGTCGACTTCGAGGGTCGACTCGCCGACTTTGAAAGAGCAAACCTAGTCGCGCTACAACACATAGACGTGGTCGATCCTTGGGTGGTAGAGCACAAAACCTTTATTAAGAAGACGTACAATGACCGAGGACAACAGAGGACGGACGGAGATATACTCAAAGAGCACAACTCATGTTTAACGCGTTGGTTCAAGCAGAAGCTTCTGTCGTACCCTTTACATGAGGATTCTTCCGCGGAAGAACAACTCATATTCGCCTTGTCACAGGGCGCCGAGCACAACCTGATGACCTATGAGGCGTACGATATCAACGGCTAAACATTCTACACCGAGGACAAGGACATGAAGAGCGATGGTTATCAGAACTCCGGGGTAACGATGGAATCCTACACCGGTAACGACAAGGACAGATACTACGGAAGGATCAAGGAGATTTGGGAGCTGAGCTACGCTGGAGAGAAGGTCCCGACGTTCCATGTCAGATGGGCCAAAAACGTCATAAAAGAAGACCGGTATTTCACCACCATGGTTATACCCGAAGCCAAATCCAAGACCACGGGCGCAAACGTCACCGCGAAAAATGAGCCATGGGTACTGGCTTCCCAAGTGGACCAATGCTTCTTCATTACCGACCCGCCAAAGCCCAGTCGTGTTGTCGTGAGGAGAGGCAAAAGGAAGATCATCGGAATGGATGGAGTAGCCAATGAGCAAGACTTCGACAAGTACGGCGACCCGAATATCGAACATGACGACGACGATGAAGTAGCAGCACACACCACAAGAAGAAGCAGGACCACCCTACCTAAAGGACGTCCGTTCCACAGAAGAACTCCGTTTGCGAAAAAGAAGGGCAAGAAGATTGTGAACAGATAGCTAGCTAAGACCGATTGTATTTAAATCGTAGTCTTCATTTCTCGATTGTATTTCATGGGCACTTTTTGATATCATGAATATTTTTAAATTTCATGGGCACTTTTTGAATTCATGAGGACACTTGATCTCGATTCCCCCTCCATCTCGATCTCGATCCCCCTCCATCTCGATCGCACCTGCACCCTCCCCCGCTAGCTCCACCCATCGCAACCCTCCCCCGCACCCGGCCCCCCACACCCGCACTTTTTGAACATATTTTTTAAAAAAAAATTAGTATTTTTATAAAAAACATTACTGTTATAATTTAAACAAGTTTGAACATATTTAAACACAAATAAATATAAAAAACAGCATTTAAAATGCATAAAAAATATTACTGTTATGATTTAAACAAGTTTGAACATATTTAAACACAAATAAATATAAAAACACCATTTAAAATGCATAAAAAAATATTGGGGATCCTGGGAATCGAACCCAGGACCTCCTAGTGTGTGTGCTGCGTGCTGACCAGTCGGGCTAGTGGGTGGGTTCTGTTGTAGATAGGGTTGGGCTGTAGATATGGCTACTGGGCTAGATTAAAACAAAATTCTAATGGCGCACCGAGGGGTGGTGCGCCATTAGAACAGTCGTACTTATGGCGCACCGGCGTGTGGTGCGCCATTAGAAAGCTTCCCTCCACCTATTCCCCTCTGGCCTCTCTCCCTCCCTC
>NC_041387.1:674448410-674468229 GCF_002162155.2 Triticum dicoccoides
TTTGCCCCCGCGCCGTCGCCCCCGCGCCGTCGCCCCCCGAGCCAGAGGAGACGACGACCGCCTCTACCTCAGCTCAGCCAGGCCACGCGATGCCGAGCCGAGCGCCGCCTACCTCGCCGTCCCCCCTCCGCCCGCGCCCGCTCCCTCAACGTCCTCCGCCCAAGCCGAGACGCAGAGACAGGCGAGTGGAGGAGCCCACCGCGTGTCATCGGAGCTTCAACGCCCAGCCGCTGCCGGAGCTTCAACGCCGGCGTCTTCCTCCATTCCTTCATCCCCTCTCCTAGGTGATTCCTCCCTTCTCCTCCATCCCCTCACCTGCAAACCCTAGGGTAGGCCTGGCTTTCCGGTGCTGTTAGCCAACCAATCGCTTGATGCCTGCGTACAATGTTGTGTTTTGAGTTTAAGATTTATATAATTGCAGACCCCTGCAAAACTGCAACAACCAAATATAGGTAAATAAAATACAAAGTGGGTGATCTCAACACTGGAAAAAAGGTTTATTATATCAGGCAAGCAAACCGATTTAGTACTCTAGTACACACCACGTTTGTGTCCAGATACATTCTGGACTGGATTCATGTGAAATGAAAATTGATTTGATATTGAATTGGACTTAGAAATACAATTGCATTGGCCAAAGAAAAGCAGGTCACCTCTTTTAACCGAAGAAAACACCAGTTCATTATAAGCTGACAAAACTTCCAAAGGCTTTGGTCTGACAGTAACTGCAATTTTCAAATAGAAGTGTATGACAGAAAGATTTCCAAACCAGTGTCTTCTCCCTTCTCTAAGAAGGGAATCCATGTAGCAGAGGAGAAAAGCAAAACAATCAAGGATCTGGAGTCTGACTATAGTTGCATATATAAGATATAACTTAGAACTTGGTGTTTTCATCTAAAATTATTGAAACTATCGGGAAAAATGCAGATAGGTAGCAATAAAGTGATATATCCAAAAGCTCAATTTGTAATATTAGGTATGAAGACCTCTATGTGGATGCTAACAAACAACGACTGAAATAGCAAAACTGTAATGCCATGCAAGTTCTGGGCAGGACAGTATACAGATTTGTAAAATGCAAGTGGATTTTGGTGCCAGCGTTCGTGTAGTACTCTGCATTAATAAATCTAACTATATGAGCTCTCAATACTTGTGTAATATGATTGCTTTTGGGCTGTTTGAAGACATGTTGAATCGGGTTTATGTGTTATTTAGGATGAACTCCTTGCACTGCTGTTAAAGCCTAACTATATTGCTGCTGTTACTTTTATGTATACATATTGTTTTTGTTAATACTTGTGTAATATCATTTCTTTATTTTTGTTAAGTCTGGGCACGGGGTGCAGGACGACGACCGCGGCCGCCGGCCTTCCCACGGCCAACTGAGGCATCCCTTCGACGACGCCGCCGCTGCCGACCCCGACCCCAACCCCGACCCTGACCCCTCCGGCGACCGGCCGCGCCTGCCCAGGTACCTCTCCTCCTTCCTCCTTCCTCCCTCTCCATCCTTCCTCCCTCCCCAACCTATGCATGGTGAAGATGAGTTCAGTTGAGTAGGCAGGAAGTTGCTGCTTCCAAATGCTTTTTCTTTTCTAGCTTAAACTACCACGAATGGTTTGCTGCAATTGCTTCATGGAAGAATCTAAACTGTTTACATGGCAGTGTGTGATACAACTCTTCAGGAGGCTATAAGCATGCAAGTTGCTCAACCTCTGGACATTGTTCAGTTGCAAATGCATCTGAAGTAGATTGAGATTTCATTCTGCTTCCTTGTGCTCTATGTAGAATGCTTCTAAATTTCCTGTTTTGTCCAACTGCAGTTTCTTGAATTAACTTGCTATGCATTAGGTTGGTCTCACCCTCAGACCGATGCTGGTAATGATATGTATGTGCTATTAGATGCTGGTATTGTTCTAGTTTTAGTTGTGATGGTTTGCTTGTGGGTTTGTTTGACTCAGGTGTTTTAGTTCATGTTTCCATGTACAGATGTTTTAGTTAGTCAACTGAATCGAGTTTGAGATGTTCTGTTTCTGATGGAGTGTCAAAGCAGATGGAGTGTCAAAGCAGTAGAGTTTTCAAAACTAGATCATTTTACTGGCCATTTAGTGACAAGTTTCCTGGGAGTTGTCGACCCTTCTGCCTTTAGTTGTTGCTAGCCTAGAAGTAAGTCTCCTCATGGTTTTACTGGATCATTGAATTATCCCCGAGAGTGAAAGGGCATAAAGCTGTCTAGCTGATTGACTATGCGTGTTCTGTTATAGCTATTTCAGCAAATTGATGTCATCCTCTATTAGCAATGTTGCAATAAGGGAACATATATATCATTAGTAAGGTTAAAAGGAAGTGATCCATCTGCAACTGGTGTTTATTAGTCTTTTTGAGTGAGTTATCTGCATCTGCTCCTTGTGGTGGTGGTTGTTTAGATGGGCAGTAAGAAACCATGCTTGATTTGGGGGACTGAACTTATGCTTATGTATGCCATCAGAAGCAGTTCGAAATCATTATTCTCTCTTTTCCTTGCAGGTTTGGGCAACTTCAGTCGGTTGATCTTGAATCCATTGAGCCTTCACTTAGAGCTGGTACTCATCCATGTAACTCTTCACATTTCCATGTAGGATGGTTTCCTATCACTTACTAGTGTGCTAGTGCCCCTTAGTCCAAAGACTAATAGCTATGACAAAGTATAATTCCTTGTAGTGTTTAAGTATAACAAAATTCAGAGAAATGCATGCAGAAGCTAGATCAGTACCAGCTAGCTAGCTAGCTAGTAGTAGTACTACTGCTACTGTTCTTTCCTTTCTTTTTCTCTCTGCTCATAATTTTTTTTAAGATTTATCTGTTCATACGATGATATACTAATAATTATAAAGAAAATCTTGGACACCCATGGATTCAAGAGTTAGCTAGCTAGATGATAAGAGGGATGCATGAGAAGCTAGCTACACTGCCATGAACTTTGTTTTTCCTTTTGACAAACACTCTTGTTAACATCAGGAATTAAAAATGCAACATAGAACAAGATATATAGATAGCTGAAAGAAAGAGGTGTGCTTTGAAAGAAAAAATGTGCACCTGCAAGTGAGACTTGACATGTGCCAAGCTAGTAAACAAAATATGTATATGTACATACTCTCATAAGGTTCTAAGAGATTTTGTAATAAGCTTGATGTTCCTTGTCGTTGACTTATCACCGTTAAACAGAGACCTCTGAGCCATGATCTGTAAAAATACATTTGTCATTCTTTCTGTGTTTGTACAGACTTGCTAAACTATTGATGATTTTTTTGATGGGAGACATATTATATCTGGAATGGAAGCTCACATAAGTTGAGCTGATTTTTGTCCATATGAAAGCAGAGGACCATATGGTCTGTGCCTGGGTTTTGTCTCCGACCATCGTGTCGTGCTGAATTTGCGGTACCCCGAGAGGCCCTTGAGTTTGCCGGAATGTCGATTAACTTCCGTTCCGGCAAATTCGGGTACTCCATATGTCCTATTTTCAGCAAAGGTCATGCTGAAATTTTCCGTGAATTTTAGAATGACTTTGCTAAAAATAGGACATATGGGGTACTTGCGACTAATGCATGGGCCAGGCTATCTTAGTACTTAGTTAAGTAGGATCAACTGCCCTGCCATTCTTGCTGCATTAAATCATAGGTGGCAATAGAGCCAAGTGATTAGGACCAACTTAGAATTATCCTTAGCATCGATAAACCCTAGATGATAAACCCAACATAGGTGGCAATAGAGCCAAGATTAGGCCCAACCTAGGGTGCCTCGGCATCAATAAACCCTAAATGATGAAAACTTAACTTGGTTGCCCCGGATGCCTCGGTGTCGATGAGAACCTAAATGATGAAAGCTTAGGCTTTTAGGGTGCCTCGGTGTCGACAAACCCTAAATCATGAGACCATGATCTTGTTCCTTGACAATAACCATCTTTTTGACCAAAATTTTTTCCTACTTAGAGAGAAACATGGCCCACAACGATGAGGCCGGTGGTTCGGGCGGCAAGCAATTCTGGGAGCTGTCCCAAGAGATGGAGGAACAACCTCACCGCTATGATGACGCCGCGGAAGACACCGATCCTGATTACACAACCCCTAGTGGCGTCGGGGATGACACCACTGATGGTGCCGCCGAGGATGCCACCACTGATGATGGCGGCGCACACACAGATGGTGGCGGCGCACACACAGATGGCAGCCAACCGAAGAAGCAAAGGAAGGACCGGCGCCCGAATGCGCTCCGCACCGTCAAGGAGGAATTCACTCAAGTGGACTCCGACGGGAATCCAACGGAGCCCAAACATATAGTCAAGGGGTACTCGGTTCAGCTCGGGTGCATTCTTCGGAGCACCGTCTCGATCAACACCGAGAACCTTAGGCATAAGGACCGAGGGAATTTGCGCAACCTCCTCTTCACGAAGCTACACGAACGATACAAGTTCCCCGCTGAATTTGAAAACACACGCCTCTCAGGGAATAAAGTGAACAATGCCGCCCTCACGAAGATGAGCACGGCCCTGTCTACTTGGAGAAGCGCGGTGAAGAGAATGATTGATAAAGGTGATAGTTATGACAAGATCAAGGCGAAATATCCTTTGATGAGCGAAGATGAGTACAAGGAGTTCAAGATCAAGTGCCAGAGCCCCGCAACCTCCGAATCAAGTCAGTGGGGGAAAGAAATGCGGGAGTTGAACTTAGGGGAACACAAACTCGGTCCCGGCGGTTATAGAGTGGCGGAGCCTATATGGGACAAGGAGGACGCGGAGCGTGCCGAGCAAGGCCTACCGCCCCGCTTCGAGAAATACAGCGGTGACAAGCAGACCAGGAACTATGTTAGGGCCCGGTACAAGGAGGACCCGATAACAAAGGAGCTTACCACGGATCCGAAGACCAGGGCGCTTCAGCTTGTTCTGGTAAGGAATACACCCCCGCGTAATTAGCTCCATATGGTTGCACTCTAATTAATCCCCAATATTTCTAAATGGTTCATGTTCCTTTCGCAGGACAATGAAAGCAGTAGCGCGGGGTCGTCTAAGAGCTCCCCTTTCGACACCCCTTTAAATAGGGCGTTGAACGTAATGAAAAAGAAGGATAAGCTCGATAAGCCGACGTCAGCTGGTCGTGTGGCCGGCAAAGGCTTGTCCACAAAATGGGGGTCATACTATACCGCTGGTGTGCGGAAGGAGAAAAAGACCAGCTCGGAAAGCCAGATGCGCGAGGTTGAAGAACTCAAGGCACAAGTGGCGCGGATTCCGGAGCTTGTCCATGAGCAAGTGCAACAACAACTTGGAACGACGCTCAACGCCATGGTGCCTACGTTGATTCATGGGCTGACGACGTGGATTGCGGGCGGCCAAAAGGGGCCTCCCCCGGTTCCCAGCTTCACGGCCAGCAACTCGCACAGCGCGGCGGCGGCACCATTGGTGTCTCCGGCGGCGGCGCCATTGGTGTCTCCGGCGGCGGCGCCATTGGTGTCTCCGGCGGCGGCTCCATTGGTGTCTCCGGCGGCGGCACCATTGGTGTCTCCGGCGGCGGCGCCATTGGTGTCTCCGGCGGAGGCGGTATTCGTGTCTCCGGCACCGGCACGGGCATTGGAGCTTAATGCACCCGGGTGTACGCCGACCGGCACCTCGCCAGCAAGCGCCCCCTCCGTCAGTTGCACGCCCGCCGTTGGCGGTGCCTCGACATTAGCCGAGCTCGACGGCATCACGGTAACTAAGCCTCTCGGCCGATGACTTCATCTCCTTGCCTTTGACTGGGCATCCCTGACGCCCTATACATGTTTTTCCAGGGCACCGCCGACGTTCCTTGCACTCTTCTGTACTTCGTGGGTGCCGATTTGTTCGATGTCGCCAAGGGCAGAATCGTTCAACCAGGCAACCCCATGTTCCACGGTAATCCGATGCCAACCACAATGTATAGGGTTGAAGTGGTCCGGGTGCTGCCAGGCTGCGACGAGCTATTACCTCCGATTCGACCCGCTAGGGCCGACGAAGAAGATGAGATGACCCTCGGCACCTGCGTAAACTGGCCCCTGCTATGGCCGAAGAGCCAGATTCGTTTGGGGGCGGGGGACACCACCCCACAGACAAGACCGCCAGTCGTGCCGGCGCCAAGCCATGGCAAGAACACCGCAACGCTACCGGACCTGCCGGACATCCCTATGGCACAGGATCCGGACAGCCCTATGGCACAGGATCCGGACGGCGACGACAACGACGACGGTACATTTACCAAAGTTGATAAGTACTTTGCCGAACATGGGTACGCTGACGAGTTCTGCGGGCCTCTTTCTCAAGAACCCAACCAAGACCACCGCAATCTAGCTGGTACGGCGGAGAAATCCAATTGCAACAAGCGTCGTCTGGCGTTCAGTTCTCAGGACACGCCTCCAGCTCCCGCCTTCACCGAGCCTCAGATAGCTGAGGCGCG
Source organism: Triticum dicoccoides (assembly GCF_002162155.2). Taxonomy (NCBI): domain Eukaryota; kingdom Viridiplantae; phylum Streptophyta; class Magnoliopsida; order Poales; family Poaceae; genus Triticum; species Triticum dicoccoides. The sequence continues at coordinate 674,454,851 of NC_041387.1, forward strand.
AAATATTATCAGCCCCAACACGCTGAAGAAGGCAGTCTGTGAGCAGAACTCGGTCCCATTACAGGAGATCAAGAAGAAGGGCCGGAAACGAAAGACTAACAAGGGCGCCGGTGCGAGCCAGCCGGCACCGAGTTCGATCCGTGCTCAGGACGGGCCACCTTCACCTAAGGATATCTCGAGGAGGGTGCATGTGGCGGGTAGGGCGATGCTGCCGCCAAATATGCTGAATGCTGCAACCGGTGCTATGCGGAGTCTGCACGACAGTGTTCTGATTTTGGAGAAGCGGCGTCTCAGAGAGAAGGATGTGGCATACCCGGTTTTCGTGGCCAAGGTGCCAGAGAGCAAGGGCTTTGTGGATGGCGACATCGGGGGTATGATCGTCCTGCGGTTTGATGACATCTTTGCTATGTTTAACCTTCATCCGTTGCACTACACCTTCGTTCGGCTGTTTTCGCTGAGCATGCAGATGCGGATCATTAGAGACAATACCCCGGACATCGTGATAGTCGACCCCTTCTACATGCGTGCCAAGCACTTGAGCAGCGCTGGGGACCGCCAAGTTGCGAGTTCACACCTCGAAGGCGTCATTCTGGCAAACGCAGATAAGGATAACTTCCTTGTGCCTTACTTTCCCGAGTAAGTCATCCCTTAACCGCCCCATAACATATGATTTCTTAGATTTCGATCGTTCTTTTTTTTCTAACATTCCGTGTTCTGTGCAGTGACACACATTGCACACTCATCCTCTTAAGCCCAAAATATTCCATGACCACGTATTTCGACCCGAACCGTAACTCCATGATAGACTACACAAATGTGAAGAAAGTTCTTGATGATGTTCTCCCCGGCTACGCCCAATCTGGAGGCACCTTCACCAGGCCAGTTCGTAAGTACGGCAAGCACATCTTCTCACACAATACGAAGTTCTGCTGCATCAAGCAGCTGCCTGGCGGTCAGAAGGATGCCTACTACGCCCTCCATCACATGCGGGCGATCGTAAGGGACCATCATCACCTTCTGCTACCAGATAATCTCAAAGATTGGGCCGCGAGCTTGTCGGCAGTCCAGGACGCGGACCTCAGACAAGAATTCTTTCGCATCCAGTCGGAGTTTGCGGACATCATCCATCAAGATGTCCTTCATACCGCGGGGCAGTTCTTCCTCAGATATCAACCGTCCAACAGTGAGATAGATGAAACGCTACAAATGCAGGGTGACAACGACCGTGATTTCATGACCATCACGACAGACGGCGGCTTCACCCACGCTCCTGTCCGATGAGTTGAGTCGAAAGTAGTGATGTGTAGTTCTGAAATATTGATTGGCTCATGTTGTAATTAAACTTTAATGAATTCGGATGTCTCTTTGGTTTGGACAGTTGTTCAACTTAGATGTAATCGATGCTATTTATTAGTAGGACCATGAATCGTGCTATTAATGTCTTGCTTTTCTCTTCCGATCCTTTTGTTGCATACTTACACATTGCTTATGTATTGTCTGTTGTTTGGCTTGTGCATAGAGACGCCGTCGTATGTCGTGTACAAGGGTAAGGTTCCCGAGTCTACGATGACTGGGAGGAGTGTCGGAGACAGGTTCACCGTTTCAGCGGTAACAGTTACAAAGGGTACACCACTAGGGCGGAGGCCGAATCTAGATACGCCCGCTATCTAGCGGGAGAGAGGAGGGAGCGTTGGAGGAACCGGATGAAGACCAGTTTGATCGCGATGATGCTCATCGTGATGACCACAGCTCTCTTCTATGTGATGGTAGTTTAGATGATCGATATCGACTTGTAATGTGAAGGCAAACTCGATACTCGCGGTCTTGAGACTTGTAATGTTTTATCTTTGTCCGGTCTTTTGAATCCGGAGACTAATATGATGAATTGTATTCGGAGACTAATCTTCTATTGTATTTGATGAATCTGATGTTGCTGTGTGCTGCTGTCTATATTCTATGCAATAATATATTTAACCTGTGCAAAAATCAGAAAAGCAAAAAAAATAAAACCTAATATTCATACTAATGGCGCACCACACAAGACACTAATGGCGCACTGTGATCATCACACTAATGGCGCATTAGCTGCTGGTGCGCCATTAGAATGCCAAAGCACATTTGTACATATGGCCCCTGGGAGGCATTCTAATGGCGCACTGCTGGCTATACTAATGGCGCACTACGCGGTGCGCCATTAGAACACCAGATACTAATGGCGCACCAGTAGTGCGCCATTAGAATTTAATTCTAATGGCGTGATGCCAGTGGCGCACCAGTAGTGCGCCATTAGAAGGCAAATTCGGTGCGCCACTAGCATGCCTTTCCTAGTAGTGGGGATACTATCCCACAGCTAGAGCACCTCTCATGGTTGAGGCGTATGGATGAGAAGTTAAGAGGGATTTACGCATCACTTACATGTAGGCGATATACGGATGTTGTCATTCCTCGTCCCGCACATCGGCCCCCACGTCCCTCTGTCCATCATTCAGAACCACGACACTCTGTGCAGCGTTCAGAACCACGACACTCTGTGCAGCAACCACGCCTCTCTGTGCATCAACCATCTCCTTCACAACCAGAGAGCTCTTCCTGGAATCAGCCATCGCCTTCTCAACCAGGCACCTCTTCGGCCTACAGTAAGCAAAAGAGCGCGACCATGCAACTTCGGTCACCTGTTCACGCGAAAAGGTGGGGCCCGGGGACTCTTCGGCCTACGGTTGACTAAAGAGTGCTCTTCGGCCTATGGGAAGCTGAAGAGTCATTTTCGGCCTAGTTGGGGCACACTTCGGCCAACGGGAGGCAGAAGTGCCCTCTTCGGTCAACGGCTGGCCGAAGAGCCACTCTTCGGCCAATGGGAGGCCGACGGAGTGCTAATTTTGCAAATAACTTGTTAGCACTGCTAATTTCCGAAATTGCTGTAAAAACCATGCTAGTTTTGAAAAAAGACAGGCACTGTTTGCCTGGACATTTCTTTTTTTCAGTTCGTATGAAGGAATATCCAATGCCAACTCTAGCGTTGATTGGCCAATGTAGCAGCCACTTCCTCTCTCTTATTTTTTATTTTGCTACAAGATGCGAATCAATTCAGTTTTAATTCCGCGGGTTATCTAGCCAATGCATGTTGTGCTTTTTCTTCATAATGGGTCACGTAGCCAAGATTTTTGCTGGTGCCTACTCCCTCCATCCGGACTTATTAGGCCCGTAAATAATCTATTGACGTCCCTTATTCTAAGTCCCCTTCCTCGATTGATGTAGTAAAAACGATCTCTATGCCTGCTAATCAATTCAGTTTTAATTCCGCGGGTTATCTAGCCAATGCATGTTGTGCTTTTCTCCATAATTTGTCACGTAGCCGAGATATTTGCTGGTGGCTAGCATGCAAGGAGCGCTCTTATAGGGCAGTTTCCACCTCCACGGTATTCAACGTTTAGGCTACGTTTGATAGCAAAGTATTATATAAACCAAAGTATAACAAACTACAGTTATCAAAATAGAGTATTTTGGAGTATCCACAATACATAGAACCTATTTGGTCGTTGCCACATACCGTTGTAAATTTTGTTGTTTAGCCGTTGCGTTTTAGCACTCAGCAGCTCTGTTTTTTAAAAAGAGGTTTGGGGTTTTTTTTATGCAGAGAAAAAACTGCAGTTTGCCCAGTACTACAATATTAAAAGCACAGTTGTTAGGGGCAACCAAACAGCTCATTGTAAATAAAATTATGGTAATCTAAAATACTGTAGTATTCTCAAAATACTTAGAAAATACTTTGTTATCAAACGGGGCCTTAATGCGTGTGATTTATTTCTAATCTTGCATGCACAATCAATAGGTTGCCTTGCTACCTGAGTTTTGGTCTCAGGGCCTAATAAACCTGAACGGAGGTAGTACGTCTCACTCACAGACACTACGCCTCTCTCTCCCTTCTCTCTCGTAGCAGTAGCGCCCTCTTCTTCACCATCACATCAATGATAAAAGAGTTTTTGTTTGATCATTGATGTGTTTGAGGTTTTTGTTTCTCAGATTGTGCAGGTACAGAAGATCAAGGCGGATCAGATCAAGTTCGTCGACTTGTCATCTGAACTTGCTAAGGCAAAGCCGCATCCATGGATTGGAGGCCGATTCTGGGTCCCCACGGAGCAGGAAGAAGATGATGTGGACGAGCCGTCATCGGATGTGGTGGTTCAGGAGGCGGCATCGTTTGTGGCGTCGCGGAATCCATCGGAGATGCCGTCCGAGGGGCGGCAAGATCGCGGGCGTGGCCAAGATCTCCAGGAGCCGTCGAGACGACCCTAGGAGCTCGCCAGCGCCGCGGGTCAAACCATGGATCGGTCCGATCCCGAAGGTAAGCCGACCGCATGTTACTTTGTCGGTTTTTTTGCCGGACTCGTGGACTTTGGTCACGAAGAAGATGGGGAAGAAGGGACGGGCGGCGGGGCAGCCGTCGGGGTAGCATAGGTTCGGGCAGCCAGACGGGCAAGTTTGAACTCGTTACTAGGCCAGGATTACTCGCGGACTTTGCTTTTGGACTCAGTTACATCTTTTTTGAAAATATTACCCTAAAAAAAGTGCTCCAAAATTGGCCCCGACGGTAGCACATACAAGCAACACCTCTGCTTCTCCATTTCTTTTCTTCTCCCATACCAATCAGCACACACGCAACAACAAGCACGACACATCAGGATAACACCACAGCATGCCTCACACAAAAAATTCTCTATTAATCGCATTCCTCACACTAAAAGACAGATTGCATACTCGTCAAAATAAAGCCCCATGTTTGAGATTCTCAAGATTTGTTTTTAGCCTAACCACTCGGAGAGCTTTATAATCTACTCCCTCCGTTCCTTTATCTAAGGTGCATTTTTTCCAGCTCGGTGACCAAGGCAGCAATTTTTGGAGCATCTGGGACAATACTACCCCTGGTATTAGCTTAGCGTTGGAAATCAATTAGGTGAGCTTCCACTCATTTGGCCGCTGCATGCAGATACGCTGCCGGCCTTGCATGGCACATGCAATCCCCGTATCCCAAGAAATCAGCGATGCAAATAACTCTGTTGCCTCCTATAGGAAAATGAGCTCGCGCGGCAGAGAGAAAAAGGGAGGGAAGTCACTTGGCGCCAACAGAATGCAGATTTTAAAATATGTTCTCGTGTACAAAATGAGTCAACTCCCCATGGTTTTCTTCATTTCCCCCTTCTTCCAGTACTTGGCCAACAGAAAACATGGTTGATCTAGACTTGCATCCAGCACCTAATTGGGATTCAATTGAGGAGAACGAAGACCGGGCCTGTGATCTTGGATATGACTATGACTGGCTAGCTTCCGATGACTCCGACGACGGTATGTTCTTGTGCAATCTCACCTTTTTGCAGTAATACTAGCAGGATAATTTTTTTATTGCGGGCTCCATGTAGAAGTTGAGCATTCCCTCCATGACGGCAATGGATGCGAGCATGATCGACTTCATGCCAGCAAAGAAGCCGACGATGAGGCGGACCTCCTTGAACACAGGCGAGCTGCTTCTGCGGAGCACGGGCGACTTGACGTACGCACGCCGGCGGAAGACGCGGGGCGCGGCCAACGCGCCGGCGGGCGCGGACGCGGGCACGGCCAAGGCGCAGGCGGGCGCGGACACGGGGACGGCCACGGCCAACGCGCCGGCGGGCGGGGACGCGCGCGAGGCCAACATGCAGACGGACCCGGCCATGCAGTGGACGCAACGCAGGCTTCACAGGTATACGTACTGTATGTATTCCATACTCCTTGAACCAGATCATGTACTCCGGGGTAGTACTTGAACCGTTGTGTCACCATCTCTGCTCAGGTGGATCACCGAGGCGCTGGTGGACGAGGCCACGCACAGGATGGAATACAGTGCAAGCCGCCGGTGAATCCAGTGGAGAAGTGGTGGCCGGTGTCCTTTTGCACGATGGTTTCGCTCAGAAGTAGGAAGACCTTCTATCCTGGGGCGATCCGGCTTGGTACAACCAGGGCCTATCTCTTCGACAGCGAACATGTTCTTATAGATTCTCGTGCGCGCCGGACCGGTGAAGTATTCATCCAGGGAATGGTTGTCATGTTCCCCTGCCATCTTGCGAACATCACCACCGGTGACCAAGGAGTTGATGCGGCAGGTTCTATGTGCGCACACGACTCAGGCCATGGAGAAGATGCTGCTGGTGGATGCGATGGCTCGGAAGTGGAAGAAGCTGCCAGTATGCACGCGGGCCTCGGACGTGCTCGTGGTGCACATGATGTCGTGCTTAAACGCGTGCGTGCGGCGCTACTTGCTGGTCCTGTCGTCGGGCGTGGCCGTGGAAGTGACGACAATGCCGTCGGGGACGCCATTGACGCTCGACGTGGTCGTCGACGCTTGGGCTTGGCTGGTCGCAGCAGAATGCGCCCGGCTCTGACGAAGTGGCAAGGCGGCCTTACCGAAGTTGTTCCATCTTCGCTAAATGGCAGCAGCAATGATGCAACCAGCCCTACCGACGTTAACCAAGGTGACTGTACAGAAAGTGTTCCATCTTCAGTAAATGGCAGCGGCAATGATGCAACCAGCCCCGCCGGCAACGTTAACCCATGCATCCGTGTGGAGTTGAACAAAGGTGTTGTTCCAGAGAGTGACCCTGGAGTACAAGCTGAAGTAGCTGACACCGGCAGCAACAATGGTTAGTCTTCTGCATGAGTTATTTCTGTAGAGAATGTTAGTTCTTTTTAGCTGAAAGTAATTCAGTTCTTGTTCTGAATATTCTGTAGGCTCAAATGCTAATCAAAAAAAGAAGCGAAGATGGTACCCAGACCATCAAAAGCAAGAAATTTATGCTATGCTATTAGAGCGGACAAATCAAGGCGTACTAAACCAAGGGGTGGTTGACGAGGTGGCAGAGCTTTGTCAAGTTAATTACCGGACTGTTCAAAACATATGGTCGAGAGGCAAGAAAGCCGGTGGTATTCATGGAGTAGCAAACAAAAGGGTGAAAACTTGTGGCCGCAAGAAGATACCGTTTGATTCAGATGCCATAAAAAAGATTGAATTGAGCAAAAGAACTACGCTCAAAGATCTTGCTAATGAGCTTCAAATGGCGAAGACAACTTTATGGAGAAGGTTGAAGGAGGGCAGACTGAAGCGCCATACAAATTCAATTAAATCCACATTGACTGATGACAACAAGGTGGGTCGGATTCGGTTTTGTTTATCCATGTTGGATGAGCTAAGTGTGCCTGAAGAACCCAGATTTAAAGGCATGTACAATGTCATTCACATTGATGAGAAGTGGTTCTACCGCACTAAAGGTACCCAGAACTACTACTTGGCACCTGATGAAGAAGAACCCTATCGCAGCACACAGAGCAAGGGATTTATCAAGAAAGTGATGTTCTTGGCAGCAGTAGCAAGGCCTCGTTATGATGATCATGGTGTCATGACTTTTGATGGCAAGATTGGAATTTGGCCGTTCACATATCAGGACTTTGCAAAGAGGCGTAGCCCTTACCGAGAGAGGGGGGAAGAGGTAACCAAGGTTTTGCCGTCGGTGACGAAGGATGTCAGTAGAGATTATATGGTGAACAAGCTGCTACCTGCCATCAAGGCTTTGTGGCCGGCTTCGGAACGCGGACGCATAATATACATTCAGCAAGATAATGCAAAGACCCATATTGTTGTGAATGACAGTGTGTTTTGTGCAGCGGCACAGGCGGATGGATGGGATATTAGGCTTACATGTCAGCCGCCGAGCTCGCCTGATTTGAACATTCTTGACTTAGGATTCTTTGCTGCACTTCAGGCTCTTTTTGAGAAGATGTCCCCTGGTAAAATTGCTGATATTGTTGCAAAGGTGAAAAAAGCATATGACACCTACCCGGCTGAGAGAAGCAACCGTATTTTTCTTACCCTTCAGTCATGCATGTGCGAGGTACTGAAGCAGAAAGGAGGTAACCGGTACAAGGTTCCGCACATGAGGAAGTCATTTCTGGCGGCACTCGAAATGCTTCCGGACGTAGTACCCTGCGATGCTGATGTTGTAATTGCTGCTATTGAAGCCCTTCCAGATGCTTGATGTACTTCTTGTGGCTTGTTATCAGTAATAATCTTAGCAACTTCGTTACTTATACAGTCATGAATTTAAACATACTCGTACTGTACTTGTAGCCTTATTCATAATCTCAGTGACTTGTTCTTTGTTTTCTGATGCTTATTACTCCATGCCATCAAGTAATCTTAAAAGAACTTGTTGTTAATTTTTTTGGTGATTTTTATTACTCCATGACTTCGACTTATCTATTGCTTTGAGAGTAGAACATTGCAAGTAACAGTAACCAACAAAATGAGCTTCATTCATGCCAAAGTATGATGTCACTTAACAAACTCATGCAATAAAAAAAGACTTTGGGCACATTGAAAATTTATGAAATCACACCAAATATTTAGTGCTAAGCGGAGAGTAGTTGCGTCACTGATTATGTGGTCATTTCTTCATCATCTTTGGATCATACGATGTCATCAAGGACTTCAGTATGAAATCCCTATATGATTCCATTCCTGGGGGTACCGAGTCCGGCATTGAATCTGGGGCATAAAATCGTTCCACACGCACTTCACTTGCTCTGGCAGCTTGCATTGCTTCAAACTCTGAATCGATGGTCTCGGCATCGCTATCGACCTCATCATTCTTGATGGCCTTGTCATCTACCGCGTTGCTCTTATCGTTCTCCTCGCCATATTGGTGCTCCCCTTGATCGACGCCTCCAGTTGTGTCGCTAAAAGTTAGAACAAGGCATGTCATACTAGTACATGTACAGATATGATGGATAAGAGCAAACGTATAAGTGGGACTAACCAAAAATCGGTGATGTTATTTGACATGACGGATATTCCGTACATACGGCAAAGGACAGTGCGCCGAGCATTGCTTGACATGGCATGCTTGAAGAGGCCGATGCGGCGTATGGTTCGGACACCACGCAGTTCACGACCTCGTTGACGGTGGCGATCCGGCCTTGGAAGAAGTTACAGACCGGATGTCGAGCAGCATGTGTGCGCAATAACCCGGCTTGTTGGACATCGCTGTTGTCGGCCGTGGCCACATCATGCAAAATCTGGTCGGCGAGCTTCACGTCGGACAACAGAGGCGACGAGTCCTCGGCGAGACACCGGCCGTGGTCTTGCACCTCACTAAACAGGCCCAAGGACTCGTCCGTTTCTTCCACCTGACTGAACAGTTCCATAGCGGGATCATCTTCTTGGCTAAACACATGCAGCAACGAGTTGAACCTATCTTCCTCTAGCGTGAACGGATCCATGGTGGAAGAGAAAAGGCGTCCGTTCAGAAGTTTTGTTCGTGTGATGCTTTCTGTTCTCAGGAAAAGGCTTAGATCAGATAGAGAAAATTGTTCTATACGCTCTCAAAGAGGAAACAATAAAATAATGGGATTGCATGGGACGGGAGGATATACATTTTCCTAATTAATGATGGTTCCCTTTTTTTCCCAACAAAACGCATTAAGTGCTTGGCTTGATTTTAGCATCAGGAGGATAGCTACCATGTATGTCGGCCGTGGAGGGGTAAAAGAGGGATTAAGTGAGATTACAACAAATACACCTTACATTGTGAAATTTTTGTAAAAAAAATGCACCTTAGATAAAGGAACGGAGGGAGTATTATTACTCTCGCAGATGACCTTCCCAATTTAATTGCAATCATAATTAATACTCCAACAGCTGACTTTCCCAATTTAATTGCAATTATTATTAGGAAAATGCTTAAAAGCAGCCGGATGATTTCTTGCGTTCATCATCCGCGTCCAGCGCCGTCAGATCCAATGTTATCGCGAAAATGCTAGACTTACGGGCTTTTACTGGCTATTACGGGATCTTTTAAACTAATAAAACTTGCCCCCCTGATTTTCAGCTGGGGCGGGGCCCCTCACCCTGATTTTCACCCAATCAAAAATACCCACCTCAGCCTCTCCGTGAATCCTGTAAAATGATGCCCGTGTGTGTAGCATTGCCGATGCTATCGTGTGGCACAGAGCGCGTATGTGTGACCACGCGCGAAGGTAGCCCACCCTTCTTCGGTTTCCTAACCTGTAGTACTCCACGAGAAAATATTATTAATTATGTCTCGATTACTATTAGTGGCCTTGTAGTATAGATGCAAAATATATATTCCATAGTGGCCTTGTATAAGTAAATGAAGGGAGTACGTAGCTACTTTGGCTTCTTCAATCGTGACCATCTTCCATGCAAAAAAAAAAAGGTCGGGACCATCTTCGGTTACCTGTAGTCGTGTGCTGATCGAAGGTAGTCCAAGGCGCCGTCTGATCGTCACTTGGTAGAAACAGTTCTGGACGTTGAACGTGGGTATCGGTTTTGATTTGGTACTATCAAGCTCATTGATTCAAAGGTTGCTTTCAGATGTAGCGTGTTCGCCGCCGCCGCTGTCTTCGAAGCACACCATTGCAATATCACCGGGTAGCCGGGCCGCCGTCGCCATCACGCGGCCGTCGAAGCACGCCGTCGTACCGTCATCGAAGCAGCCATGTCCATCGTCATTGTTCGAAGCACGACATCACAATATCGTCGTGGCTGTCGAAGCTTACCGTCGCGACCATCAAGGCACACCATGGGCATTCAAAGCATGCCGTCGCGCCATCGTCGCGGTCGCTGCAGCATGCCTCATAGCATCATTTCGGCCATTGAAGCACGTCGCCGCGGCATTGTCGCAGCCATCGAAGCACGCCACGGGTGTTCAAAGCATGTCGTTGTGCTAACGCCGAGTGTCACAACATGCCCGGTCGCATCGACGTGCGGTCGAAGCAAGCCGCCGCAACATCTTTGAAGAAGACATGATGTCGTGGCAAGACACCACAAGCGTTCGAAGCATGTCGTCGCGCCATCGCCGGGGCCATTGCAGCACACCTCATAGCATCACTTCAGCCATCGAGACATGCCGTAAAAACCCGCCACGGGTGTTCGAAGCATGTCATTGTGTTAACACCGAGTGTCACAACACGCCCCACTCCATCAATGCGGTGGTCGAAGCAAGCCTCCACAACATCCTTGAAGATGTCATGATGTCATCGCAACACACCACAAACATTTTAAGTATGTCGTCGCGTCATCGCCAGGGCCGTCACAACACACCTCATATCATCGCCACAACCATTGAAGCAGTCGGGTATCGCAAAGACCAACGTCCAGCGTGGCAACACTGCCTCGCGGCCTCATAGTGACGCTGGTAGCAGACAACCGACCCTCGCACCATCATCTTTTTCTGAGTGCATCAGTCATCGTACGCAGAAGTCACTCTGGCGTTGGTCTTTGAAGCAGCTCGTGTCACTACAACGGCGGCTGTCCTTTCACTTCCAAAATTACACGCTGCTGCATGTCGGTTGCCGGTAGGACATCAATGCTTCAAGGTTCTCCATCGCTGATTCATTGTACGTTGGTGGCATGGGTAGCATGCAACGCCAAGGGTGTGGCTGCTGCGTTGGTGGCATGGGATGCGTGCGTGCATGCAGGGTTGCTGACAGCGTACAGACTAGCTACTACCAGGGCCGATGCCACAGAGGTGTTAACGCATTTTCTAGCTACTACCAGGACGGATGCCTACGTGAGGGAGGTGTGAATGGACTCGCGCGAACAAAATTTGATGACTAATCATACGGCTGACAACCACAATCCAAGCGCTTATTTTTCGCCAGCATCTACCGGATGATGCGTAGCAGCCGCCTTATTATTAATACTCTGGCAGCTGACCTTCCCAATTATTGCAAATATATTATAATAATACTCCGGCTGCTATGGTCCCTCATTTAATTGGATCGTGAGCCCAACGATTACATGACCATGGAATAGTAAGGCTGGCTATAGGGGGGTATCATAGCCGGTATTATGCACTCGGGAATAACAAATATGATAATGTGACAAAGAATTAAAGAACAGAGATGGGTTAGAGTAACATAAGTAGATACCGTAACATAATAAATGTTATACTACTTTGTGTCATGCATGACCATAAATAAGGTCATCTATGATACTCGCTTCATTTCTTTTTAGTCTGCATAGAAGATTTGGTCAAAGTCAAACTTTGTATAGTTTGACCAACTTTGTAGAAAAAATATCAACATCTAAAACACTAAAGCTATATGGTATGAAAATTAATTTCATGATGCATCTATCAATATTGATTTCATATTCCGAATCTCAATATATTTTTTCTATAAACTTAGTCAAAATTGACAAGGTTTGACTTTGACCAAATGTTATACGCAGACTAAGAAGAAACGTAGGGAGTACTACTATACGATATTATGCACTATGAAGGTAGTATTATACACTAGTATCATATGCATGATGTTATAATACTAGTATATGATACTCCCCACTATGAGTAGCCTAAATGCATTGGTTATCTGTGTTACTAACTGTGTTTGCAGGCCGTAGCAGGATTTTAAAACCACCCATATGTACCATTAATAGCACATACAATTGAGACGTAGTGGAGCATATTCGTGTGGCCTAGCAATTGTAGACGAAGCCTGGTATTTTTAATCTCGGACAAAAGAATACATATCTTATAATAGGCAATTGCCCCATTGTTGCAACTCACGAATATGTTTTCGTAGAACGTAATCACTATGCTTTAACAAAATCTTAACTTTTACTCCCTCTATCAGGAATTATTTGGAAAACACTATGTTGGTCCTGCTAGATGATTATCCACAATGTTGCACACACACACTATCCATTTGGGCATGTGCGGGCAAGGGAGATAATGATTGCATGCATAAGGGAAAGTTCGATGGGATTATTGATTAATGGTCGGAGCCCTTGTCGTGAAGAACTGGCCTTACGGCCTTTTAATCCTAGGCAGAGCACTCAATATCTTTTACTTCAAGCTACAAGGTAATTTTCACTTTGTTGCAACCGAGGAATGTTCATGTTTTTAACACAAACTAAAAATTATAGCACATTTTCTTCATCCAAATGGTCTAGATACATATTATCACAAAACAAGTATCAATGGATATAACCCAACACTAAAGTTGACCCAACAATTAGAGAGGCTTTCAATCTGTCTCGACATAGCAACTCAATCTTTCCTTTTTGACAAAGATTACCCTAAAAAGGTGCCCCAAAATTGGCGCTGACAATAGCACATACAAGTAACATCTCTTCTTTTCCACTGACAATAGCATGAGTACTAGGTAACTGACCATTTATTGCAACCAGCAAATACAGTTTTAGCGCAAAACCTAAAATTTTACTCCCTTTGTCAGGGATGATAGCGCAAAAATTATGCGTCTCCGGATTTGCTAGACCGGGAACTTGATTTGGTTGTTGGTCCCGCTGGATGATTGTACAGGCATACTGG
>NC_041387.1:674468417-674522038 GCF_002162155.2 Triticum dicoccoides
ATGTTTCACACACGCTATCCATTGGGCAAATGCGAGTAAGGGAGATAATGCATGCATGCTTCGGGGAGAGATCGATGAGATTATTAATTAAAACGGTCGGTAACTTCGTCGTGGCGAAATGTCCTTCCGGCCTTTTAATCCTTGACGGAGGAATTTACATCTTTACTTCTACTATGTAATTATGTCTTTGTTGCCACCGAGGATGTTCATGTTTTTTCGACAAACTTAAAGATACAACACATAGTTCATCATCCAAATGGTGTAGAGATATATGACAACAAAATAATAAATAGTGCATATAACCCAACATAGAAGTTGACCCAACAAGTAGACAATTTTTAATTTCTCTAAAACTGACAAGGAAATATTTCTAAAATTTTCGTTTTTGACAAAGATTACCCTTTAAAAAGTGCCCCAAATTCGCCCCGTAAGTGTCGCATACAGCAACCTCTCTTCTTCTCCACTGCTTTTCTTCTCCCCTCCCTTAAAACAGCAAACAAGCACGCAACGCCAAGCACCATACATCAGCAGGATGCAACAACTTGCATCTCACATCAACATGTTCCTTCATTTCATTCCTCGCATCACGACAGTTTGGCATAATCGTCAAAATAAAGACCCCCCATGCATGTTTGAGATTCTTCAAGATTTTTTCAGTCTAACTAATTGGAGAGCTTCATAATCTACTAATACTCCGGTAGTTGACCTTCCCCATTTAATTATTAGTACTCCGGATGCTAGGGCTCCTGATTTATCTGGATCTAGAGCCCAACGACTGCCTGCCAAGGAAGGGTGCATGCATCAGCTATACTGGATTTAGATTACCCTATTGTAGCTGCAGGCTAGAGTAGGATTTGATTACCACCTGCATTAACCATTAATCGCACGGACCAATATGAAGGAGTGGAGCATGTGCATGTAGCCCAGTAATTTTGGACGAGGCTTGGCATTTTTTATCTCAGATAGAGGAATACATAATAGATAGCGGTGATTCGGTGCCCGAGCGCAGTTGCTCCTGAAATCACTCCATCCGTTTCTAGCTCGGAATGCGAATAAAGCCCACTGGCGCGTCAGACGCAAGCTGCAGAAAATCGGGCATTCTCATGAATACGGTATGAAACAGTGGCTCTTTCGTGGGCCCAAGGCGAAGGGAAGGGACGGAGGAAGCGAGCTGGCGTACTGGGCCGTGGACCAGGACGTTACGGATTTAGCCTGGCCATGGACCAGATAAGGGGTCCTGAAACCCTCGCCGCCTCTTCGGGCAGAAGCACCACTATATCCCTTCTCCTCTAGTGCTATAGCGGCACTCGTCCTGTCCTGGCGCCGACAGTTGAAAGGAGCATGATGGTATGGAGTTCCTGCTTTACGCCATTGAAAGGTTAGTCCATGCAGATCTGTAAAATGGTTTTGGGATTTCTTCAGCAAGCTAGCGCGTGTGCAGAAGTAACCTGACGAGCTAGGCTTGTTGCCGGTGAATGCTGTCGTTTTTTCAAATACGCAATGCGAGAGGAGTTCACTGACAACATTGATCACCAGATTCGGTTCCCCTCATGTTCTTGTCGGTCAAAGGAACTGCCCCTGTGGTTCCTGTCGGATATGGGGTTCCGGCAAAACCCTTAAGGTTCGAACACTAGGGTGCGCACGAAGATTTCCCCCTACCGAATCTCGCCCTTAGCCTCGCCCTGATCCCTAAGCTTAACTAAATGAAATCACAGCACAAGAGACACAAGATTTATACTGGTTCGGGCCATCATTGTGGTGTAATACCCTACTCCAGTTTGGTGTGGTGGATTGCCTCTTGGGCTGATGATGAACAGTACAAGGGGAAGAACAGCCTCCTGAGGCGAGGTGTTCTTGTGCTCGGTGGTGGTTCTGGTCCAAATGGATCCGTCCTCTCTGTGGTGGTGGATAGTCCTATTTATAGAGGCTCTGGTCCTCTCCCCAATTATTGAGCGGGAAGCGATCCAACAACGGCCAATTCGAAGGGGGACATCAAGTACAAGCTATCCTGACTAAAGGTGTTACAAGCTATCCTGACTAAAGGGGGACATCAAGTTCCTGCTTTACGCCATTGAAAATGCAAACAAAATTTATGAAAACTATTTTTTTTGAATTTCCCAAACAAAATTCGAAAACATGTACAGTTTTCAAATTTATGAACAATTTTTGAATCTTGAGAACAAATTTGGAAGCGCGAGCAATTTTTTGAAGCACGAACATTTTTTGAAATGTTGAGAATTTTTTTTGAAATAGAGAACAAATTTGGAAGCGCGAACATTTTTAAATATTGAGAACAAATTTGGAAACGCGAACATTTTTTGAATATGTGAACAAAAAATTAAAATCTGGTACATTTTCTGATTTTCGAAAGTTTTTAACTTTTTTGTGTAATGAGAACATTTTTTGTATTTTGAGAACATTTTTTAAAAAAATGCACTTTTTTTGGAAACACAAAGAAAACTTAAAATTTTCGATTTTTTGAAAAAAGAGAAGAAAAGAAAAAGAAATAAAAAACCAAAGAAAGAAAACAAACAGAAAAAAAAGAAACAGAAATAACTAAAACCGAAGAAAAAGAAGAAACAAAAAAGAAAACCAGAAAAACCGGTTCAAGAACCTTCTGGAAGGTTCCCAAACATGAACATGCGGACAATTTTTGAATTTGTGAATACATTTTCAAACATGAACATTTTTGGAATATGTGAACAAATTTTATGAAAACGAACAAATTTTGAATTACACAAACATTTTTCAAAAACATGAACATTTTTGGAATTTGTGAATATTTTTTTAAAGCACGAACAATTTTTGAATCTTGAGAACAAATTTGGAAGCGCGAACTATTTTTTGAATCTTGAAAACAAATTTTGAAACATAGAACAATTTTAAAAAATCCTAAACAAATTTGAAAGCACGAACAATTTTTTAAAGAACGAACATTTTTTGAATCTTGAGAATATTTTTTGAAACGGAGAACAATTTTGAAAAATCCCGAACAAATTTGGAAGCGCGAACATTTTCTGAATATGTGAACTGAAAATTGAAATCTGATACATTTTTTGAATTTTCAAAGTGTTGAACTTTTTTGTGTAACGGCAACAATTTTGAAAAATAAATAAAGAAATTCTTTTTAGAAAATTTTCTGAAAAAATAATTTAAAAGATAAAAGAAAAAGAGCAAGAAGAAAGAAAAGAAGACAGAAAAAAAATAGAAAAAACGAAAAAGGAAAGAAAAATAAAAAATAAAAACGAAAATAAATATGAAAAGAAAAAACGGTTCAGGAACCTTCTAGAAGGTTCCCAAAACCGGAAAAAACCCGGTTAGAAACAGTCACAGAATGTTCCCAAAACCGGTGTATTTGGAACGCTTAACAGGCCAGCCCAGATGCGTCGCTCGCTTGATAGCCCCTGTGCGGAGCCCCGACTGTTTGCCGCAGAGAACGGCAAATGGGGTTTTCCGATACACAGACACTCTCCTACAACTGTGTGAAACACCGAAACAGTACGAGTAGCTAGGTTAGCCCACCTATTGGTTACCGAAACAGTATGAGTGATAAACAAATCCCACGGTGCACCGTTTGCGTGCTACGGAGTAGTCATTGGCTCTGGTGTCGATCCGCTAAATGAATGCAGCTTGAGAGTAACTCTAGCAGACCCCGCAAAAATTTGACCCGCAAAATGCGTTTGCAGGTCGAAAACATGCGCGGCCGATCAAATACCGCATCTAAACCTGCATAATTTGAAAAAACACTTTCGCGGAAGAAATTACACAAACATAATTCATCACATCACATACTACAGAGTTCATACATACTACATGATCAACAAATTAAGAATAGATCATACTACATGCTACGTTAACTAGTAGTAGAGGGGGTCAAATCTGACGATGGCGAGGTTGCGGCAAAATGGATGACACCGTGGAGGCCGAGTGACGCTCAATCCTCCTCGCCGAAGCTGCACATGTCGATGTACTTTGCCGCCTGCTCCGCGCGGATGCGGCGCCACTCCTCAGCCTTCTCGTTGGCGACGACCGCCTGCTGCCACCGGAGGGCTTCGAGCTTCTTGGCGTGGCACCGGAGGGCTTCTTACATTTACCTGATCATGCATCAGTGTCTCTCATCATATTTCACACCACTGAGAATACTCTGAACGATGCAGGGTCGCTGCTGATTAACACGAATGCTGAACCTGCCCTGCCTGTGGAATGTGCAAGCAACGGAGCACCAACTGAAAACGGTGGTGCCACTGCTGACTGCAAGGTGTCTTCGGAGAGCCATGGTGGCCTGCAAGAGGAGCAGGAAGATGATGGAGGGAAAGGAAGCGCTTCTGAGGCAACCGAGGGCAATGCCGCCATGCCGACAGAAACTCTAGCATGTGCAACAGCAGCAAATTCTGCAGCGCCTGTACTAGAAGCGGGCAAGCCGAAAGAAGGTGCTGAAGGAGCACCTCCAGAGGTAGAAGAAGCGGCCGAGGGCGGCGACGACGAGAAGAGCAAGGGCTTGGACGACGAGAACGAGAAGCTGAAGGAGATGCTGCAGAAGCTCCTCGCCTCCGGCAACGACCAGATGGGGGTCATCGCGGAGCTGAGCGACAAGGTGAGGTCGCTGGAGAGGAAGCTCGCGGTGCACAAGAGGAGGAGGAGGCCCAAGGTGAGAGTGCAGCAACGTCCACTGAAGAATGACCACACTTGATGGTTAAGTCTATGTATGTATGTATGTATGTATGTATGTATGTATGTGTCCGTATATGCTGCAATCAGCAACACCGAGGGGAACATTATATATACAGTTGCACGCAATATGGTTTTCCTCCTCTGGCGCTCCCATGGGCGGCAGGGGAGGAAACCCTAGCCGCCGCCGAACCGCGACCCTCTCCCGATCCCTCCCCTCGCCGCCGCCAGGGCGTGTCGGCGGGCGAAGCCTGCCCGGCATGGGCGGCGGCGGGGCTTTCTCTCCTTCTCGCGAGGCGGGATCGCCGTGGGGCGATTTACCCTGGCCGGAACGCGGCGTTGTGCGGGACGCGGCGACGCTGGGCTGCCACGGTGGCTGGCGTGGAGGGCTGCACGAGGCGGGCTGCGTGATGGCGGCGCCCGTCGGCGGGATCTGGCGCTCGTCGTTGGCGTTCGTCGTCGGCGGCAGCGGGACTGGCGCTCGCGCTGGTCGGGCGCGCCCCTCGTGGGGAGCCTCGGATCCATGGCGGCGCCCCTGGCTGGTGGTACGTGGCGTAGCTTCAGCGGGCGGCGCCGGCGTGGGCAGGTGGGCCACTTCCCTGGCCATGTGGATGGCGGGGCGGTGGTGGGCTTCGGCTGCGGCGACGGTTCTTCGCTGGATGTTGGTGGCCATGGTGATGTTCGTCCTCGACCCCGATCTACTCCGATCTGTATCGGATCCGGCCCTTGGTGGCTTCGGCCACCGTTCATGGGTGCTGGCCTTGCAGATCCGGTGGCTGGAAGGGTTCCGGGGGAATCTCTTGGCCGGTGCGGCGGCCACTCCGATGGCAGTGCCTTTGGGTGTTGCTTTCCTCGTTGGAGGCTTCGGAGAGGAACTCCTTTCTTCTACCCCTCCCAGGAGCTCAAGTGAAAATCTCAGACCCCCCTGTTCCAAGCAACGACGACACCAAGGTGGCGTGCTCCTTCCTGAAGGCGTTGCTCGGGGGCTGCTCAAGCGGCGGTGGAAGTGGTGGCGGTTCGGCGTCGACACATGCATTCTGGTCAGCTTCATCCTGGAGGTTGCGGCGACGTAGGCGACGCTCGTCTGGTGGAGCTAATGCCGATGGTCGAGGCATCGTCGGCAGTCTGCGCCATTAGGCTCGGGGTGCTCAGGGGGAAACCTCATATCTGGGTCTTCCGGATCGGATGATGATGGCGTTTTATCGCTTTCCCTTCTGGGGGCATCGTTTTGGAGCAAGTGCTGGCTGGAGGGATGGTGGAGCGGTGCTTCATCTCACACATTGATGGCGGCGGAGATCGATGGCATGGCGCTGTGGAGACTCGACGTCCGATGCGCGGAGATGGGCTCGCGCAGGAGGAGGTTGCTATCTGGCGTCATGGTGACGTCGATGGCAGAGTGGCCAGACAGGGTAGAAGCCTCAATATGATCTGAAGACCTGTGGAAGATGGCGGCGACGACACACGAGTGCGTCGGACCAGATTGTCCTGGTAGGTGGCTCGGCTGGGGAGTCCGAATGAGTTTCGGCTTCCGGCTTTTGATGTTAGGCTTAGGTGAGTGGTCTGGGTAGTAGCCCAGCTAGCACCCCTTCATCATATTGGATAGGAGTAGCGGCATATGTTGTCAAGATGGTGGATTCAGACACATTGTTGTAATACTTTGTACGGTTCTCGTGAATAATCAATAAAGTGGCCGTATGCATCTCCCAGATGCAGAGGCCGGGGGTCATCCTCCTTTAAAAAAAAAAAACGCAATATGGTTTTCGGTTTGCCGACTGCACAGAAAGTGACGCCTGTTGGCGTTAGGGGCTGGCCCAGTGAAAAGTCGTGCGCGATTCAGCGACAAAGTGGCACATAGAAATGAGACGTCCTCCATGACAAAAGAATTGAAATGAGGCCTCTCCTATATTCTTATCGAGAGACGTAGGGAAGCCTCTCATGAAGGTCACAACCTCGTTCTTTTGTATTATCTTTTACATTCTTCTCGTTTTGTCTAAAAAATGTTCTTTTCTTTGCTTTATGTTTTATTTATTTTATACTTTCAAATATTCTAAACAAATAATATATTAAAGGAAACATATTACAAAACACATTAGGAAACAAATCTTACATGTGTATAGAAAAATGCTTCTCATGTGTATGAAAAAATGGTTCTAAAAAATATATAATTTGTGTAAAAAAAGCTGATC
This sequence comes from Triticum dicoccoides, assembly GCF_002162155.2. NCBI lineage: Eukaryota > Viridiplantae > Streptophyta > Magnoliopsida > Poales > Poaceae > Triticum > Triticum dicoccoides. Next base: position 674,475,272 of record NC_041387.1, read on the forward strand.
ATGCATTAAAAAATGTTAATCAAGCATTATAGAAGATGTTAAACAAGTACTTGAAACATGGTAATCAAGCATTTGCAAAATGCTAAATGTGCATATAAAAAATGTTGATCATGTATTAAAAAAAATGTTAATCTTGTATGTCAAAATTGTTAATCAATCATTTAAAAATATTAAATATTGACGGAAAAAATATTAAACATGTATTCAGAAAATTTAACATTTAACATTTTTCAATCCTTGTTTTACTTTTTAAAGAACATATGTAAAATATAATTTAATATATATATATATATATAGAATATTTGCAACTATAAACAAAAAATAAAATATGTAAAAATAAAAATGTTAAATAAACAGAAAAAAAAAACAAGGCAGTGGCCTGTGGCCTCCCATGGGCTGGGCCGGGCCATTTACGGACGTGGCTAACGTGAGTGTATCCTACGTTTCGCTACCAGCGAGACATAGTTGCGCCTTACACCTACAGGACTAGCCGACAACAAATGATTTCAGTATCGCTATTTTGTTAAATATTGATAAGTTAAGCTTGGCTGTTTCTCCTAACATAACAAAAATTCTCCTAAAAAAATACTAAACGGAAAACACTATAGGACTAACGTATTTATTGGCTGTTCTTTTTTATTTTGATGGTTTTCTAAGCACTTTCTTAAATTTAAAAATGTTTCCAAATTCATAAAAAGCTTCACCAATTTAAAATTGTTCAGGAGTTTTAAAACAAGCGTTCCCAAATTTGAAAAAAATATCCCAAATTTCAAAAAATAATTCATGGATTTGAAGATTGTTTTTTTTTAAACGTGATTTCTGAAACTGCTTTTGAATTTTGAAAAATGCTCATGAATTTCAAAGATTTTCATGTATTGATACTAGATCAACACCAGCTAAGGTGTTGTGGTGGGGGTGTTCTGGGGTGTAGTCTCGGTATATTATGTATGTCTTTCATTCACGCAATGATATATCAATGTCGTGTGTGGACTGGATTGCTATTGGCCTTTAGATTAGATCGAGACTAGAAGAGGTATTGTGGTGTGGTCTTGGACGGCCGTTCCATTGTGACTATGGCGACGACACACAAATGTCCTGGGGTGAGCTCACCAACCCTTCTTTTATTGTGGTTTTATGTGTGATTGTACTTTCATTATAAGTCTCCGTATTCTGATTCTTTGACTTAATTGACATGGTTACCGGCAAATGCCCACCATAGTTCACCTAAGACAACACGTACTATGTGAAGTTGATATTTTGGGCATAAATTCCCTGGTTTTCTATTCACTTACTATGTGTTGTTTGTTTAACCTATGTGTATAGCTTAACTAATTCCTTATTTTGGGCAAAAGTTGCAAATGCTGAGCAGTGCTCGAGCACTACTTCTACCTTTATTTGTGGCCATCCTTTATGTACCGACTGATGCCACTATCAGCATGCATGGACTTTGCTCTTATCGTCTTCCGCGCAGACCGACAACTTCATTAGGCTTTTGGCCAGTCAGGTCACCTCAACGCCTTTTGCCATTAATGGCACGACCACTTGGTGAAGGAAATATGACCTAGAGGCAATAATAAAGTTATTATTTATTTCCTTATTTCATGATAAATGTTTATTATTCATGCTAGAATTGTATTAACCGGAAACATGATACATGTGTGAATACATAGACAAACATATAGTCACTAGTATGCCTCTACTTGACTAGCTCATTAATCAAAGATGGTTATGTTTCCTAACCATAGACATGTGTTGTTATTTGATTAATGGGATCACATCATTAGGAGAATGATGTGATTGACATGACCCATTCCGTTAGCCTAGCACTTGATCGTTTAGTATATTGCTATTGTTTTCTTCATGACTTATACATGTTCCTGTAACTATGAGATTATGCAACTCCCGTTTACCAGAGGAACACTTTGGGTGCTACCAAACGTCACAACGTAACTGGGTGATTATAAAGGAGTACTACAGGTGTCTCCAAAGGTACATGTTGATTTGGCGTATTTTGAAATTAGGTTTTGTCACTCCAATTGTCGGAGAGGTATCTCTGGGCCCTCTCGGTAATGCACATCACTATAAGCCTTGCAAGCAATGTAGCTAATGAGTTAGTTACGGAATGATGCATTACGTAACGAGTAAAGAGACTTGCCAGTAACGAGATTGAACTAGGTATTGGATACCGACGATCGAATCTCGGGCAAGTAACATACCGATGATAAAGGGAACAACGTATGTTGTTATGCGGTTTGACCGATAAAGATCTTCGTAGAATATGTTGGAGCCAATATGAGCATCCAGGTTCCGCTATTGGTTATTGACCAAGAATAGTTCTAGGTCATGTCTACATAGTTCTCGAACCCATAGGGTCCGCACGCTTAAGGTTTCGATGACAGTTATATTATGAGTTTATGAGTTTTGATGTACCGAAGGAGTTCGGAATCCCGGATGAGATCGGGCACATGACGAGGAGTCTCGAAATGGTCAAGACGTAAAGATCGATATATTGGAAGACTATATTCGGAGTTCGGAAAGGTTCCGAGTGATTCGGGTATTTTTCGGAGTACCGGAGAGTTACGGGAATTCGCCGGGGAGTATATGGGCCTTATTGGGTCATACAGGAATAGAGGAGAGAGGCCAAAAGGAAGGAGTCCTGCGCCCCCTCTGGTCCGAATTGGACAAGGGGCGCAGCCCCCTTTTCCTTATTCCACTCCCCCTCTTTCCCCTTCTCCTACTCCAACAAGGGAGGTGGAATCCTACTAGGACTAGGGAGTCCTAGTAGGACTCCACAGTTGGCGCGCCCCCTCCTAGGGCCGGCCGCACCCCCTTTCTCCTTTATATACGGGGGCAGGGGGCACCCTATAGACACACAAGTTGATCTACGGATCGTTCCTTAGCCATGTGCGGTGCCCCCCTCCATCATATTCCACCTCGGTCATATCGTCGCAGAGTTTAGGCGAAGCCCTGTGCCGGCAGAGCATCATCATCGTCACCACGCCGTCGTGCTAACGGAACTCATCCCCGACACTTTGCTGGATCAGAGTCCGGGGATCGTCATCGAGCTGAACGTGTGCTGAACTCGGAGGTGCCGTACGTTCGGTACTTGGATCGGTCAGATCGTGAAGACGTACGACTATATCAACCGCGTTGTTATAACGCTTCCGCTAATGGTCTACGAGGGTATGTGGACAATACTCTCCCCTCTCGTTGCTATGCCATCACCATGATCTTGCGTGTGCGTAGGAATTTTTTTGAAATTACTACGTTCCCCATTACTTGGTAGCTGCTCATGCTATTTATGGGCATCCATGCAAGCGCCATCAGATCGTCCGTTGTCTTGTCATGCCATATCGGTCGATCGACATGGTGCTACGGGTGCTAGAGATGCTAGAGGCAGTGGTGGTGCAGCTGTTGTTCTGTTGTTTGAACCCCTAGGACTATGTTTAAGTTGAAATTTGTGTGATGTTTAACACTATGTTTAACTCTTGTTTGTGTCTTATTGAACTTGTGTGATGTTTTAAGTGGCATTGTATGTGAATTGTGTGATGTTTTATGGAACTTAGAGGCAGCCTTTGTGTGTATTCTAAGTGTTCAAAAGTATGTTGTTCTATGTTTATTTTAGTAGCAAGCATGCATGGGTACTAAATTGAAGGAATTTGACAGCCTTGAAGATAAGAATGGAGGCGTTTCCTAACGAAATGCCTCCGTGACAGTGAGCATTAGAAGCAGTTAATCATAAGAAACCACATCTGGTGCTCCGAGCATTTGAGGTGGTTCCGACAACCACCGATGGCATACAAAGTATTTGCAACATAGACATTGGGGCGATACGAGGAACCGCTGACGGACCTATACTAAAACCGCCTCCAAACACGTTTAGGTACTAGCAGGCCCCTTTACCAAATTAATTGGCATGTTTGATATTGTAAGATGTCAGGTATGTTTCTGATTTATATCGATTTATATTTTAGTGTGAATTAATTTCATATGTAAATGGGAATAAAAAAATGATTGTGCTGCAGCACCAGTAGTTCGCTCGGCTTTCACTCGTCCGTGCCCTGCATGGTGTGTGTCCTTTTTTTAGAGAAAAGGCTCGGCCGAGCCCAAGAAGGGCTCGAACCTAACCCGGCTTTGAATTAACAAAGCCATCAACCGGCCAGGAGATTACAAACATCACCTTACAAAGGAAGAACAAAATAAACAACAAAAGATACAAAGAGCTGTGCCAACATCTAATAGGCACCATCCACACTACAAGCAAGGATCTAATAAGACTAAGGCACAAAGCAGCTTGAAGACGAAGAAGCCCTCCAACCTGAGCAAGCCAGCAACAACAGGACCATGTCGACATGAAGCACTTAGCAGGTGCAAAGGCAATCTTGTCTGCTCCAAGGGCTCTAGCTGACACGGAGACAACCTCCTCCATCTTCGAAGAGAGCACCCTACCCCTCGCCCTGGTGAAGGAAATATGCCCTAGAGGCAATAATAAAGTTATTATTTATTTCCTTATTTCATGATAAATGTTTATTATTCATGCTAGAATTGTATTAACCGGAAACATAATACATGTGTGAATACATAGACAAACATAGTGTCACTAGTATGCCTCTACTTGACTAGCTTGTTTATCAAAGATGGTTATGTTTCCTAGCCATGGACAAAAGAGTTGTCATTTGATTAATGGGATCACATCATTAGGAGAATGATGTGATTGACATGACCCATTCCGTTAGCCTAGCACTTGATCGTTTAGTATATTGCTATTGCTTTCTTCATGACTTATACATGTTCCTGTAACTATGAGAATTATGCAACTCCCGTTTACTGGAGGAACACTTTGGGTACTACCAAACGTCACAACATAACTGGGTGATTATAAAGGAGTACTACAGGTGTCTCCGAAGGTACATGTTGAGTTGGCGTATTTCGAGATTATGTTTTGTCACTCCGATTGTCGGAGAGGTATCTCTGGGCCCTCTCGGTAATGCACATCTTTATAAGCCTTGCAAGCAATGTGACCAAATGAGTTGGTTACGGAATGATGCATTACGGAACGAGTAAAGAGACTTGCCAGTAACGAGATTGAACTAGGTATTGGATACCGACGATCAAATCTCGGGCAAGTAACATACCGATGACAAAGGGAACAACGTATGTTGTTATACCGTGCCTCCTCCCCCCTGGCTCTTTTATATACGGGGGCGGGGGGGGCACCCTAGACACACAAGTTGATCTACGGATCGTTCCTTAGCCGTGTGCGGTGCCCCCCTCCACCATATTCCACCTCGGTCATATCGTCGCGAAGCTTAGGCGAAGCCCTGCGCCGGTAGAACATCATCATCGTCACCACGCCGTCGTGCTGATAGAACTCATCCCCGAAGCTTTGCTGGATCGGAGCCCGGGGATCTTCATCGAGCTGAACGTGTGCTGAACTCGGAGGTGCCGTACGTTCGGTGCTTGGATCGGTCGGATCGTGAAGACGTACGACTACATCAACCGCGTTGTGCTAACGCTTCCGCTTACGGTCTACGAGGGTACGTGGACGAACACTCTCCCCTCTCGTTGCTATATCATCACCATGATCTTGCATGTGCGTAGGAATTTTTTTGAAATTACTACGTTTCCCAACAGTGACATCCGAGCCTGGTTTTATGCGTTGATGTTATATGCACAAGTAGAAGACAAGTGAGTTGTGGGCGATACAAGTCATACTGCTTACCAGCATGTCATACTTTGGTTCAGCGGTATTGTGAGATGAAGCGGCCCGGACCGACATTACGTGTACGCTTACGCGAGACTGGTTTCACCGTTGCGAGCACCCGTGCTTAAAGGTGGCTGGCGGGTGTCTGTCTCTCTCACTTTAGCTGAATCGAGTGTGGCTACGCCCGATCCTTGCGAAGGTTAAAAAAGCACCAACTTGACGAACTATCGTTGTGGTTTTTATGCATAGGTAAGAACGATTCTTGCTAAGCCCGTAGCAGCCACGTAAAATTTGCAACAACAAAGTAGAGGACATCTAACTTGTTTTTGCAGGGCATGTTGTGATGTGATATGGTCAAGACGTGATGCTATATTTTATTGTATGAGATGATCATGTTTTGTAACCGAAGTTATCGGCAACTGGCAGGAGCCATATGGTTGTCGCTTTATTGTATGAAATGCAAACGCCCTGTAATTGCTTTACTTTATCACTAAGCGGTAGCGATAGTCGTAGAAGCAATAGATGGCGTAACGACAACGATGCTACGATGGAGATCAAGGTGTCGCGCCGGTGACGATGGTGATCACGACGGTGCTTCGAAGATGGAGATCACAAGCACAAGATGATGATGGCCATATCATATCACTTATATTGATTGCATGTGATGTTTATCCTTTATGCATCTTATCTTGCTTTGATTGACGGTAGCATTTTAAGATGATCTCTCATTAATTATCAAGAAGTGTTCTCCCTAAGTATGCACCGTTGCGAAAGTTCTTCGTGCTGAGACACCACGTGATGATCGGGTGTGATAGGCTCTACGTTCAAATACAACGGGTGCAAAACAGTTGCACACACGGAATACTCAGGTTAAACTTGACGAGCCTAGCATATACAGATATGGCCTCGGAACACGGAGACCGAAAGGTCGAGCGTGAATCATATAGTAGATATGATCAACATAATGATGTTCACCATTGAAACTACTCCATCTCACGTGATGATCGGACATGGTTTAGTTGATATGGATCACGTAATCACTTAGAGGATTAGAGGGATGTCTATCTAAGTGGGAGTTCTTAAGTAATATGATTAATTGAACTTGAATTTATCATGAACTTAGTGTTGGGGAACGTAGCAGAAATTCAAAATTTTCCTACGTGTCACCAAGATCTATCTATGGAGAAACCAGCTACGAGTAGAAGGAGGAGGAGAGTGCATCTACATACCCTTGTAGATCGCTAAGCGGAAGCGTTCAAGTGAACGGGGTTGATGGAGTCGTACTCGTCGTGATTCAGATCACCGATGATCAAGTGCCGAATGGACGGCACCTCCGCGTTCAACACACGTACAACCCGGTGACGTCTCCCACGCCTTGATCCAGCAAGGAGAGAGGGAGAGGTTGAGGAAGACTCCATCCAGCAGCAGCACAACGGCGTGGTGGTGATGGAGGAGCGTGGCAATCCCGCAGGGCTTCGCCAAGCACCATGGGAGAAGAGGAGGAGGGAGAGGGCAGGGCTGCACCAACCAGAGATCAAATCGCGTGTTATGGGCAGCCCCATGCCTCAATATATATAGGGGGGAAGGGGGCTGCGCCCCCTTTAGGGTTTTCCCACCCCCTAGGGGCGGCGGCCAGCCCTAGATGGGTTTTGGGGTGCGGCCAAGAAGGGGGGAGGAGTCCATCCTCCCCAAGGCACCTCGGAGGTGCCTTCCCCTTCGAGGACTCTTCCCTCTAGGGTTCCCTACGCGCATGGGCCTCTTGGGGCTGGTGCCCTTGGCCCATGTAGGCCAAGGCGCACCCCCCACAGCCCATGTGGCCCCCCGGGGCAGGTGGCCCCACCCGGTGGGCCCCCGGGACCCTTCCGGTGGTCCCGGTACAATACCGATGACCCCGAAACTTGTCCCGATGGCCGAAACAGGACTTCCTATATATAAATCTTTACCTCCGGACCATTCCGGAACTCCTCGTGACGTCCGGGATCTCATCCGGGACTCCGAACAACATTTGGTAACCACATACAAGCTTCCTTTATAACCCTAGCGTCATCGAACCTTAAGTGTGTAGACCCTACGGGTTCGGGAGACATGCAGACATGACCGAGACGTTCTCCAGTCAATAACCAACAGCGGGATCTGGATACCCATGTTGGCTCCCACATGTTCCATGATGATCTCATCGGATGAACCACGATGTCAAGGACTCAATCGATCCCGTATTCAATTCCCTTTGTCTAGCGGTATTTTACTTGCCCGAGATTCGATCGTCGGTATACCGATACCTTGTTCAATCTCGTTACCGGCAAGTCACTTTACTCGTTCCGTAACACATCATCCCGTGATCAACTCCTTGTTCACATTGCGCATATGATGATGTCTTACTGAGTGGGCCCAGAGATACCTCTCCGTTTACACGGAGTGACAAATCCCAGTCTCGATCCGCATAAAACAATAGATACTTTCGGAGATACCTGTAGTGCACCTTTATAGTCACCCAGTTACGTTGTGACGTTTGATACACCCAAAGCACTCCTACGGTATCCAGGAGTTACACGATCTCATGGTCAAAGGAAGAGATACTTGACATTGGCAAAGCTCTAGCAAACGAACTACACGATCTTTGTGCTATGCTTAGGATTGGGTCTTGTCCATCACATCATTCTCCTAATGAAGTGATCCCGTCATCAACGACATCCAATGTCCATAGCCAGGAAACCATGACTATCTGTTGATCACAACGAGCTAGTCAACTAGAGGCTCACTAGGGACATATTGTGGTCTATGTATTCACATGTGTATTACGATTTCCGGATAATACAGTTAAAGCATGAATAAAAGACTATTATCATGAACAAAGAAATATAATAATAACTTATTTATTATTGCCTCTAGGGCATATTTCCAACAGTCTCCCACTTGCACTAGAGTCAATAATCTAGTTCACATCGCCATGTGATTAACACTCACAGGTCACATCGCCATGTGACTAATACCCAAGAGTTTACTAGAGTCAGTAGTCTAGTTCACATCACTATGTGATTAACAGTCAATGAGTTTTATGTTTGATCATGTTGCTTGTGAGAGAGGTTTTAGTCAACGGGTTTGAACCTTTCAGATCCGTGTGTGCTTTACAAATCTCTATGTCATCTCCTAGATGCAGCTACCACGCTCTATTTGGAGCTAATCCAAATAACTGTTCTACTTGGAGCTATTCTAAATTGTTGCTCCAATTATATGTATCCGGTATCTCTACTCAGAGCTATCCGGATAGGTGTCAAGCTTGCATCGTCGTAACTTTTACGACGAACTCTTTTACCACCTCCATAATCAAGAAAATTCCTTAGTCCACTAGTTACTAAGGATAACTTTGACCGCTGTCCTGTGAGCCATTCTTGGATCACTCTTGTACCCCTTGACTGACTCATGGCAAGGCACACTTCAGGTGCGGTACACAGCATAGCATACTGAAGAGCCTACGTCTTAAGCATAGGGGACGACCTTCGTCCTTTCTCTCTATTCTGCCGTGGTCGAGCTTTAAGTCTTAACTTCGTACCTTACAACTCAGGCAAAACTCCTTCTTTGACTGGTCCATCTTGAACACCTTCAAGATCATGTCAAGGTATGTGCTCATTTGAAAGTATTATTAAGCATTTTGATCTATCCTTATAGATCTTGATGCTCAATGTTCAAGCAGCTTAATCCAGGCTTTCCATTGAAAGACACTTTCAAAATAACCTTATATGCTTTCCAGAAATTCTACGTCATTTCTGATCATCAATATGTCAACAACATATCTCATCAGAAATTCTATAGTGCTCCCACTCACTTCTTTGGAAATACAAGTTTCTCATAAACTTTGTATATACCAAAATCTTTGATCATCATCAAAGCATACATTCCAACTCCGAGATGCTCACTCCAGTCCTTAGAAGGATCGCTGGTGCTAGCATACCTTTTAGCATCCTTAGGATCGACAAAACTTTTCTGATTGTATTGCATACAACCTTTCCTTACGAAAACTAGTAAGGAAACTCGTTTTGACATCCATCTGCCAGATTTCATAAATACAGCTAATGCTAACATGAATCCGACGGACTTTAAGCATCGCTACGGATGAGAAAATCTCATCGTAGTCAACTCCTTGAACTTGTCGGAAAACATCTTAACAACAAGTCGAGCTTTCTTAATGGTGACATTTACCATCATTGTCCGTCTTCCTTTTGAAAAGATCCATTTATCTCAATGAATTGCCGATCTTCGGGCAAGTCCATCAAAGTCCATGCTTTGTTCTGATATATGGATACTATCTCGGATTTCATGGCTTCTAACCATTTGTCGGAATTTGGGCCCACCATCGCTTCTCCATAGCTCGTAGGTTCATTGTTGTCTAGCAACATGACCTTCAAGACAGGATTACGTACCACTCTGAAGTAGTACGCATCCTTGTCATCCCACGAGGTTTGGTAGTGACTTGATCCGAAGTTTCATGATCAATATCATAAGCTTCCACTTCAATTGGTGTAGGTGCCACAGGAACAACTTCCTGTGCCCTGCTACACACTTGTTGAAGAGACGGTTCAATAACCTCATCAAGTCTCCACCATCCTCCCACTCAATTCTTTCGAGAGAAACTTTTCCTCGAGAAAGGACCCGATTCTAGAAACAATCCATATTGCTTTCGGATCTGAATTAGGAGGTATACCCAACTGTTTTGGGTTTCCTATGAAGATGCATTTTATCCGCTTTGGGTTCGAGCTTATCAACCTGAAACTTTTCCACATAAGCGTCGCAGCCCCAAACCTTTAAGAAACGACAACTTAGGTTTCTCTAAACCACAATTCATACGGTGTCATCTCAACGGAATTACGTGGTGCCCTATTTAAAGTGAATGTGGTTGTCTCTAATGCCTAACCCATAAATGATAGTGGTAATTCGATAAGAGACATCATGGTACGCACCATATCCAATAGGGTGCAACTATGATGTTCGGACACACCATCAAACTATGGTGTTCCAGGCGGTATTAATTGTGAAACAATTTCCACAATGTCTTAATTGTGTGCCAAAACTCGTAACTCAGATATTCATCTCTATGATCGTATCATAGACATTTTATCCTCTTGTCACAATGATCTTCTACTTCACTCTGAAATTACTTGAACCATTCAATAATTCAGACTTGTGTTTCATCAAGTAAATATTCTCAACATCTACTCGAATCATCTGTGAAGTAAGAACATAACGATATTCACTGCATGCCTCAGCACTTATTGGACTGCACACATCAAAATGTGTTACTTCCAACAAGTTGCTATCTTGTTCCATCTTATTGAAACCAAGGCTTTTCAGTCATCTTGCCTGTGTGGTATGATTTGCATATCTCAAGTGATCCAAAATCAAGTGAGTCCAAACGGTCCATTTGCATGGAGTTTCTTCATGCATATACACCAATAGACATGGTTCGCATGTCTCACACTTTTCAAAAACGAGTGAGTCCAAAGATCCATCAACATGGAGCTTCTTCATGCGTTTTATACCATTATGACTTACATGGCAGTGCCACAAGTAAGTGGTACTATCATTACTATCTTATATCTTTTGGCATGAAAATATGTATCACTACGATCGAGATTCAATAAACCATTCCTTTAGGTGCAAGACCATTGAAGGTTTTATTCAAATAAATAGAGTAACCATTATTCTCCTTAAATGAATAACCGTGTCGCGATAGACATAATCCAATCATGTCTATGCTCAACGCAAGCACCAAATGACAATTATTCAGGTTTAATACTAATCTTGATGGTAGAGGGAGCGTGCGATGCTTGATCATATCAAGCTTGGAAAAACTTCCAACACATATCGTCAGCTCACCTTTAGCTAGTCTCCGTTTATTCCGTAGCTTTTATTTCGAGTTACTAACACTTAGCAACCGAACCGGTATCTAATACCCTGGTGCTACTAGGAGTACTAGTAAAGTACACATTAACATAATGTATATCCAATATACTTCTATCGACCTTGCCAGCCTTCTCATCTACCAAGTATCTAGGGTAATCCTGCTCCAGTGGTTGTTCCCCTTATTACAGAAGCACTTAGTCTCGGGTTTGGGTTCAACCTCGGGTTTCTTCATTGGTGCAGCAGCTGATTTGCCGTTTCATGAAGTATCCCTTGACGCCCTTGCCCTTCTTTGAAACTAGTGGTTTCATCAACCATCAACAATTGATACTCCTTCTTGATTTCTACTTTCGCGACGTCAAACAACGCGAATACCTCAAGGATCATCATCTCTATCCTTGATATGTTATAGTTCATCACGAAGCTCTAGCAGCTTGGTGGCAATGACTTTGGGGAAACATCACTATCTCATCTGGAAGATCAACTCCCACTCGATTCAAGTGATTGTTGTACTCAGACAATCTGAGCACAAGCTCAACGATTGGGCTTTTCTCCCTTAGTTTGCAGGCTAAGAAAATCGTCGGAGGTCTTATACCTCTTGACATGGGCACGAGCCTGAAATCCCAATTTCAGCCCTCGAAACATCTCATATGTTCCGTGACGTTTCGAAAATGTCTTTGGTGCCTCTACTTAAACCATTTAACTGAACTATCACGTAGTTATCAAAACGTGTATGTTCGATGTTCGAAACATCCACAAACGATGTTGGGGTTCAGCACACTGAGCGGTGCATTAAGGACATAAGCTTTCTACTGATCGCATAATCGCTACTATCAACTTTCAACTATATTTTCTCTAGGAACATATCTAAAACAGTAGAACTAAAGCGCGAGCTACGACATAATTTGCAAAAAGGTCTTTTTGACTATGTTCAAGATAATTAAGTTCATCTTATGAACTCCCACTCAGATAGACATCCCTCTGGTCATCTAAGTGATCACATGATCCGAGTCAACTAGGCCGTGTCCGATCATCACGTGAGACGGACTAGTCATCATCGGTGAACATCTTCATGTTGATCGTATCTACTATACGACTCATGCTCGACCTTTCGGTCTCCGTGTTCCGAGGCCATGTCTGCACATGCTAGGCTCGTCAAGTTAACCCTAAGTGTTTTCGCTGTGTAAAACTGTCTTACACCCGTTGTATGTGAATGTAAGAATCCATCACACCCGATCATCACATGGTGCTTAGAAGCGACGGACTGTAGCAACGGTGCACAGTTAGGGGGGAACACTTCTTGAAATTTTGTAAGGGATCATCTTATTTACTACCGTCGTCCTAAGTAAACAAGATGCATAAACATGATAAACATCACATGCAATCAAATAGTGACATGATATGGCCAATATCATTTTGCTCCTTTTGATCTTCATCTTAGGGGCTCCATGATCATCATCGTCACCGGCACGACACCATGATCTCCATCATCATGATCTCCATCATTGTGTCTTCATGAAGTTGTCACGCCAACGACTACTTCTACTTCTATGACTAACGCGTTTAGCAATAAAGTAAAGTAGTTTACATGGCGTTCTTCAATGACACGCAGGTCATACAAAAAAATAAAGACAACTCCTATGGCTCCTGCCGGTTGTCATACTCATCGACATGCAAGTCGTGAATCCTATTACAAGAACATGATCAATCTCATACATCACATATATCATTCATCACATCCTTTTGGCCATATCACATCACATAGCATACCCTGCAAAAACAAGTTAGACGTCCTCTAATTGTTGTTTGCATGTTTTACGTGGCTGCTATGGGTTTCTAGCAAGAACGTTTCTTACCTACGCAAAACCACAACGTGACATGCCAATTGCTATTTACCCTTCATAAGGACCCTTTTCATCGAATCCATTCTGACTAAAGTGGGAGAGACTGGCACCCGCTAGCCACCTTATGCACCAAGTGCATGTCAATCGGTGGAACCTGTCTCACGTAAGAGTACGTGTAAGGTCGGTCCGGGCCGCTTCATCCCACAATACCGTCGAAACAAGATTGGACTAGTAACGGTAAGCATATTGTACAACATCAACGCCCACAACTACTTTGTGTTCTACTCGTGCAAAGAATCTACGCAATAGACCTAGCTCTGATACCACTGTTGGGGAACGTAGCAGAAATTCAAAATTTTCCTACGTGTCACCAAGATCTATCTATGGAGAAACCAGCTACGAGTAGAAGGAGGAGGAGAGTGCATCTACATACCCTTGTAGATCGCTAAGCGGAAGCATTCAAGTGAACGGGGTTGATGGAGTCGTACTCGTCGTGATTCAGATCACCGATGATCAAGTGCCGAACGGACGGCACCTACGCGTTCAACACACGTACAGCCCGGTGACGTCTCCCACGCCTTGATCCAGCAAGGAGAGAGGGAGAGGTTGAGGAAGACTCCATCCAACAGCAGCACAACGGCGTGGTGGTGATGGAGGAGCGTGGAAATCCCGCAGGGCTTCGCCAAGCACCATGGGAGAAGAGGAGGAGGGAGAGGGGCAGGGCTGCACCAACCAGAGATCAAATCGCGTGTTATGGGCAGCCCCATGCCTCAATATATATAGGGGGGAAGGGGGCTGCGCCCCCTTTAGGGTTTTCCCACCCCCTAGGGGCGGCGGCCAGCCCTAGATGGGTTTTGGGGTGCGGCCAAGAAGGGGGGAGGAGTCCATCCTCCCCAAGGCACCTCGGAGGTGCCTTCCCCTTCGAGGACTCTTCCCTCTAGGGTTCCCTAGGCGCATGGGCCTCTTGGGGCTGGTGCCCTTGGCCCATGTAGGCCAAGGCGCACCCCCCACAGCCCATGTGGCCCCCGGGGCAGGTGGCCCCACCCGGTGGGCCCCCGGGACCCTTACGGTGGTCCCGGTACAATACCGATGACCCCGAAACTTGTCCCGATGGCCGAAACAGGACTTCCTATATATAAATCTTTACCTCCGAACCATCCCGGAACTCCTCGTGACGTCCGAGATCTCATCCGGGACTCCGAACAACATTCGGTAACCACATACAAGCTTCCTTTATTACCCTAGCGTCATCGAACCTTAAGTGTGTAGACCCTACGGGTTCGGGAGACATGCAGACATGACCGAGACGTTCTCCGGTTAATAACCAACAGCGGGATCTGGATACCCATGTTGGCTCCCACATGTTCCACGATGATCTCATCGGATGAACCACGATGTCAAGGACTCAATCGATCCCGTATTCAATTCCCTTTGTCTAGCGGTATTTTACTTGCCCGAGATTCGATCGTCGGTATACCGATACCTTGTTCAATCTCGTTACCGGCAAGTCACTTTACTCGTTCCGTAACACATCATCCCGTGATCAACTCCTTGGTCACATTGCGCATATGATGATGTCTTACTGAGTGGGCCCAGAGATACCTCTCCGTTTACACGGAGTGACAAATCCCAGTCTCGATCCGCATAAAACAATAGATACTTTCGGAGATACCTGTAGTGCACCTTTATAGTCACCCAGTTACGTTGTGACGTTTGATACACCCAAAGCACTCCTACGGTATCCAGGAGTTACACGATTTCATGGTCAAAGGAAGAGATACTTGACATTGGCAAAGCTCTAGCAAACGAACTACACGATCTTTGTGCTATGCTTAGGATTGGGTCTTGTCCATCACATCATTCTCCTAATGAAGTGATCCCGTCATCAACGACATCCAATGTCCATAGCCAGGAAACCATGACTATCTGTTGATCACAACGAGCTAGTCAACTAGAGGCTCACTAGGGACATATTGTGGTCTATGTATTCACACGTGTATTACGATTTCCGGATAATACAGTTAAAGCATGAATAAAAGACTATTATCATGAACAAAGAAATATAATAATAACTTATTTATTATTGCCTCTAGGGCATATTTCCAACACTTAGTCCTGGTAGTATTTTGCAAATTGTGCTATAGATCAATAGCTCGCGTTGTTGCTTCCCTATGTTTTTGCTTCCCTATGTTTTTATATGTGTTCCTAGAGAAAACTATGTTGAAAAATGTTAGTAGCAATGATGCGGACTTGGTCCGTGATCTGAGGTTTATCCTCATTGCTGCACAGAAGAATTATGTCCTTGATGCACCGCTAGGTGACATACCTATTGCAGGAGCAGATGTAGACGTTATGAACGTTTGGCTAGCTCAATATGATGACTACTTGATAGTTAATGCACCATACTTAACGGCTTAGAATCGGGACTTCAAAGATGTTTTGAACATCATGGACCATATGAGATGTTCCAGGAATTGAAGTTAATATTTCAAGCAAATACCCGAGTTGAGAGATATGAAGTCTCCAACAAGTTCTATTGCTAAAAGATGGAGGAGAATCGCTCAACTAGTGAGCATGTGCTCAGATTGTCTGAGTACTTCAATCGCTTGAATCAAGTGGGAGTTAATCTTCCAGATAAGATAGTGATTGACAGAATTCTCTAGTCACCATCACCAAGTTAGTAGAACTTTGTGATGAACTATAATATGCAAGGGAGAACGGAAACGATTCCCAAACTCTTCGTGATGCTGAAATCAACGAAGGTAGAAATCAAGAAAAACATCAAGTGTTGATGGTTGACAAGACCACTAGTTTCAAGAAAAGGGCAAAGGGAAGAAAGGGAACTTCAAGAAGAACGGCAAGCAAGTTGCTGCTCAAGTGAAGAAGCCCAAATCTGGTCCTAAGCCTGAGACTAAGTGCTTCTACGGCAAAGGGACTGGTCACTGGAAGCGGAACTACCCCAAGTGATTGGCGGATAAGAAGGATGGCAAAGTGAACATAAGTATATTTGATATTGATGTGTACTTTACTAGTGTTTATAGCAACCCCTCAGTATTTGATACTAGTTCAGTTGCTAAGATTAGTAACTCGAAACGGGATTGCAGAATAAACAGAGACTAGTTAAGGGTGAAGTGACGATGTATGTTGGAAGTGGTTCCAAGATTGATATGATCATCATCGCACACTCCCTATACTTTCAGGATTAGTGTTGAACCTAAATAAGTGTTATTTGGTGTTTGCGTTGAGCATGAATATGATTTGATCATGTTTATTGCAATACGGTTATTCATTTAAGTTAGAGAATAATTGTTGTTCTTTTTACATGAATAGAACCTTCTATGGTCATACACACCAACAAAAATGGTTTGTTGGATCTCGATCGTAGTAATACACATATTCATAATATTGAAGCCAAAAAGATGCAAAGTTAATAATGATAGTGCAACTTATTTGTGGCACTGCCGTTTGGGTCATATCGGTGTAAAGCGCATGAAGAAACTCCATAAAGATGGATTTTCGGAATCACTTGGTTATGAATCATTTGATGCTTGCGAACCGTGCCTATTGGGCAAGATGACTAAAACTCCGTTCTCCGGAACAATGGAACGAGCTACTGACTTATTGGAAATAATACATACCGATGTATGCGATCCAATGAGTGTTGATGCTCGTGGCAAATATCGTTATTTTCTGACCTTCACAAGATGATTTGAGCAGATATGGGTATATCTACTTGATGAAACATAAGTCTGAAATAGTTGAAAGGTTCAAAGAATTTCATAGTGAAGTGGAAAAATCATCATAACAAGAAAATGAAGTTTCTGCGCTCTGATCGCGGAGACGAATATTTGAGTTACGAGTTTGGTCTTCAATTAAAACAATGTGGAATAGTTTCACAAACTCATGCCACCTGGAACACCACAACTTTATGGTGTGTCCGAACGTTGTAACCGCACTTTATTGGATATGGTGCGATCTATGATGTCTCTTATCGGTTTTACCACTATCATTTTGGGGTTGTGCATTAGAGACAGCTGCATTCACGTTTAAAAGGGCACCATCTAAATCCGTTGAGATGACACCGTATGAACTATGGTTTAGAAGTAAACCTAAGCTGTCATTTCTTAAAGTTTGGAGTTGCGATGCTTATATGAAAAAGTTTCAACCTGATAAGCTCAAACCCAAATCGGAGAAGTGCGTCTTCATAGAATACCCAAAGTTAACTATTGGGTACACCTTCTATCACAGATCGGAAGGCAAGTTATTCATTGCTAAGAATGGGTCCTTTCTAGAGAAGGAGTTTCTCTCGAAAGAAGTGAGTGCGAGGAAAGTAGAACTTGATGAGGTAACTGTACCTGCTCCCTTATTGGGAAGTAGTTCATCACAGAAATATGTTCCTATGACTACTACACCAATTTGTGAGGAAGTTAATGATGATGATCATGAAACTTCAAATTAAGTTACTACAGAACCTCGTAGGTCTTCCAGAGTAAGATCCGCACCAGAGTGGTACGGTAATCCTGTTCCGGAAGTCATGCTACTAGACCATGATGAACCTACGAACTATGAGGAAGCGATGATGAGCCCAGATTCCACGAAATGGCTTGAGGCCATAAAATCTGAGATATGATCCATGTATGAGAACAAAGTATGGACTTTGATTGACTTGCTCGATGATCAGCAAGCCATGTTAAATAAATGGATCTTCAAGATGAAGATGGACATTGATAGTAGTGTTACTACCTACTAAGCTCGACTTGTTGCGAAATGTTTTCAACAAGTTCAAGGTGTTGAATACGATGAGATTTTCTCACTCGTATCGAAGCTTAAGTCTGTCTGAATCATGTTAGCAATTGCCACATTTTATGAAATCTGGCAAATAGATGTCGAAACTGCATTCCTTAATAGATTTATTAAAGAAGAGTTGTATATGATGCAACCAGAAAGTTTTTGTCAATCCTAAAGATGCTAACAAAGTGTGCAAGCTCCAGCAATCCATCAATGGACTGGTGCAAGCATCTTGGAGTTGGAATATACGCTTTGATGAGTTGATCAAAGCATATGGTTTTATACAGACTTTTGAAGAAGCCTGTATTTACAAGAAAGTGAGTGGGAGCTCTGTAGCATTTCTAATATTATATGTGGATGACATATTGTTAATTGAAAATGATATGGAAATTCTGGATAGCATGAAAGGATACTTGAATAAGAGTTTTTCAAAGCAAGACCTCGGTGAAGCTGCTTACACATTGAGCATCAAGATCTATATAGATAGATCAAGACGCTTGATAAGATTTTTCAATGAGTACATACCTTGATAAAATTTTGAAATAGTTCAAAATGGAATAGTCAAAGAAGGAGTTCTTGCCTGTGTTACAAGGTGTGAAGTTGAGTAAGACTCAAGACCCGACCATTGCAGAAAATAGAAAGAGAATGAAAAGGCATTCCCTATGCCTCAGTCATAGGTTCTATAAAGTATGCTATGCTGTGAACCAGACCTATTGTATACCTTGCTCTGTGTTATGGCAAAGGAATACAATTTTGATCTAATAAGTAGATCACTGTACATGGGTCAAGAATATCCTTAGTGAGGACTAAGGAGACGTTTCTCGATTATGGAGGTGATAAAAGAGCCCGTCGTAAAAGTTACAACGATGCAAGCTTTTACACCAATCCAGATGACTCTAAGTCTCAATCTGGATACATATTGAAAGTGGGAGCAATTAGCTAGAGTAGCTCCGTGCAGAGCATTGTGGACATAGAATATTTGCGAAATACATACGGCTCTGAATATGACAGACCCGTTGACTAAGCTTCTCTCACGAGCAAAACATGATCATACCTTAGTACTCTTTTGGGTGTTAATCACATAGCGGTGTGAACTAGATTATTGACTCTAGTAAACCCTTTGGGTGTTGATCACATGATGATGTGAACTATGGGTATTAATCACATGCAGATGTGAATATTGGTGTTAAATCACATAGTGATGTGAACTAGATTATTGACTCTAGTGCAAGTGGGAGACTGAAGGAAATATGTCCTAGAGGTAATAATAAAGTTATTATTTATTTCCTTATTTCATGATAAATGTTTATTATTCATGCTAGAATTGTATTAACCGGAAACATAATAAATGTGTGAATACATAGACAAACATAGTGTCACTAGTATGTCTCTACTTGACTAGCTTGTTTATCAAAGATGGTTATGTTTCCTAGCCATGGATAAAAGAGTTGTCATTTGATTAATGGGATCACATCATTAGGAGAATGATGTGATTGACATGACCCATTCCGTTAGCCTAGCACTTGATCGTTTAGTATATTGCTATTGCTTTCTTCATGACTTATACATGTTCCTGTAACTATGAGAATTATGCAACTCCCGTTTACTGGAGGAACACTTTGGGTACTACCAAACGTCATAAGGTAACTGGGTGATTATAAAGGAGTACTACAGGTGTCTCCGAAGGTACATGTTGAGTTGGCGTATTTCGAGATTAGGTTTTGTCACTCCGATTGTCGGAGAGGTATCTCTGGGCCCTCTCGGTAATGCACATCTTTATAAGCCTTGCAAGCAATGTGACCAAATGAGTTGGTTACAGAATGATGCATTACGGAACGAGTAAAGAGACTTGCCAGTAACGAGATTGAACTAGGTATTGGATACCGACGATCAAATCTCGGGCAAGTAACATACCGATGACAAAGGGAACAACGTATGTTGTTATGCGGTTTGACCGATAAAGATCTTCGTAGAATATGTAGGAACCAATATGGGCATCCAGGTTCCGCTATTGGTTGTTGACCGAGAATAGTTCTAGGTCATGTCTACATAGTTCTCGAACCCGTAGGGTCCGCACGCTTAACGTTACGATGACAGTTATATTATTAGTTTATGAGTTTTGATGTACCGAAGGAGTTCGGAGTCCCGGATGAGATCGGGGACATGATGAGGAGTCTCGAAATGGTCGAGATGTAAAGATCGATATATTGGACGACTATATTCGGAGTTCGGAAAGGTTCCGAGTGATTCGGGTATTTTTCGGAGTACCGGAGAGTTACGGGAATTCGCTGGGAGAAGTATTGGGCCTTATTGGGCCATACGGGAAAGAGAGAGGGGCTGCCTAGGGCAGGCCGCGCGCCCCCCAAGGCCTAGTCCGAATTGGACTAGGGGGAGGGGCCGCACCCCCTCCTTCCTTCCCTTCTCTCTTCCCTTTCCTTCTCTCCTACTCCTACTACATGGAAGGTCTCCTAGTTGGACTAGGAAAGGAGGGAGTCCTACTCCAGGTGGGAGTAGGACTCCTCCCTTGGCGCGCCCTCCTTGGCCGGCCGCCTCCTCCCCCCTGGCTCCTTTATATACGGGGGCGGGGGGGGGGGGCACCCTAGACACACAAGTTGATCTACGGATCGTTCCTTAGCCGTGTGCGGTGCCCCCCTCCACCATATTCCACCTCGGTCATATCGTCGCGAAGCTTAGGCGAAGCCCTGCGCCGGTAGAACATCATCATCGTCACCATGCCGTCGTGCTGACGGAACTCATCCCCGAAGCTTTGCTGGATCGGAGCCCGGGGATCGTCATCGAGCTGAACGTGTGCTGAACTCGGAGGTGCCGTACGTTCGGTGCTTGGATCGGTCGGATCGTGAAGACATACGACTACATCAATCGCGTTGTGCTAACGCTTCCGCTTACGGTCTACGAGGATACGTGGACGAACACTCTTCTCTCTCGTTGCTATATCATCACCATGATCTTGCATGTGCGTAGGAATTTTTTTGAAATTACTACGTTTCCCAACAGTGACATCCGAGCCTGGTTTTATGCGTTGATGTTATATGCACAAGTAGAAGACAAGTGAGTTGTGGGCGATACAAGTCATACTGCTTACCAACATGTCATACTTTGGTTCAGCGGTATTGTGAGATGAAGCGGCCCAGACCGACATTACGTGTACGCTTACGCGAGACTGGTTTCACCGTTGCGAGCACCCGTGCTTAAAGGTGGCTGGTGGGTGTCTGTCTCTCTCACTTTAGCTGAATCGAGTGTGGCTACGCCCGGTCCTTGCGAAGGTTAAAACAGCACCAACTTGACGAACTATCGTTGTGGTTTTTATGCATAGGTAAGAACGATTCTTGCTAAGCCCGTAGCAGCCACGTAAAATTTGCAACAACAAAGTAGAGGACGTCTAACTTGTTTTTGCAGGGCATGTTGTGATGTGATATGGTCAAGACGTGATGCTATATTTTATTGTATGAGATGATCATGTTTTGTAACCGAAGTTATCGGCAACTGGCAGGAGCCATATGGTTGTCGCTTTATTGTATGAAATGCAAACGCGCTGTAATTGCTTTACTTTATCACTAAGCGGTAGCAATAGTCGTAGAAGCAATAGATGGCGTAACGACAACGATGCTACGATGGAGATCAAGGTGTCGCGCCGGTGACGATGGTGATCACGACGGTGCTTCGAAGATGGAGATCACAAGCACAAGATGATGATGGCCATATCATATCACTTATATTGATTGCATGTGATGTTTATCCTTTATGCATCTTATCTTGCTTTGATTGACGGTAGCATTTTAAGATGATCTCTCATTAATTATCAAGAAGTGTTCTCCCTGAGTATGCACCGTTGCGAAAGTTCTTCGTAATGAGACACCACGTGATGATCGGGTGTGATAGGCTCTACGTTCAAATACAACGGGTGCAAAACAGTTACACACACAGAATACTCAGGTTAAACTTGACGAGCCTAGCATATACAGATATGGCCTCGGAACACGGAGACCGAAAGGTCGAGCGGGAATCATATAGTAGATATGATCAACATAATGATGTTCACCATTGAAACTACTCCATCTCACGTGATGATCGGACATGGTTTAGTTGATATGGATCACGTAATCACTTAGAGGATTAGAGGGATGTCTATCTAAGTGGGAGTTCTTAAGTAATATGATTAATTGAACTTGAATTTATCATGAACTTAGTCCTGGTAGTATTTTGCAAATTGTGCTATAGATCAATAGCTCGCGTTGTTGCTTCCCTATGTTTTTGCTTCCCTATGTTTTTATATGTGTTCCTAGAGAAAACTATGTTGAAAAATGTTAGTAGCAATGATGCGGACTTGGTCCGTGATCTGAGGTTTATCCTCATTGCTGCACAGAAGAATTATGTCCTTGATGCACCGCTAGGTGACATACCTATTGCAGGAGCAGATGTAGACGTTATGAACGTTTGGCTAGCTCAATATGATGACTACTTGATAGTTTACTGCACCATGCTTAACGGCTTAGAATCGGGACTTCAAAGATGTTTTGAATGTCATGGACCATATGAGATGTTCCAGGAATTGAAGTTAATATTTCAAGCAAATACCCGAGTTGAGAGATATGAAGTCTCCAACAAGTTCTATTGCTAAAAGATGGAGGAGAATCGCTCAACTAGTGAGCATGTGCTCAGATTGTCTGAGTACTTCAATCGCTTGAATCAAGTGGGAGTTAATCTTCCAGATAAGATAGTGATTGACAGAATTCTCTAGTCACCATCACCAAGTTAGTAGAACTTTGTGATGAACTATAATATGCAAGGGAGAACGGAAACGATTCCCAAACTCTTCGTGATGCTGAAATCAACGAAGGTAGAAATCAAGAAAAACATCAAGTGTTGATGGTTGACAAGACCACTAGTTTCAAGAAAAGGGCAAAGGGAAGAAAGGGAACTTCAAGAAGAACGGCAAGCAAGTTGCTGCTCAAGTGAAGAAGCCCAAATCTGGTCCTAAGCCTGAGACTAAGTGCTTCTACTGCAAAGGGACTGGTCACTGGAAGCGGAACTACCCCAAGTGATTGGCGGATAAGAAGGATGGCAAAGTGAACATAAGTATATTTGATATTGATGTGTACTTTACTAGTGTTTATAGCAACCCCTCAGTATTTGATACTAGTTCAGTTGCTAAGATTAGTAACTCGAAACGGGATTGCAGAATAAACAGAGACTAGTTAAGGGTGAAGTGACGATGTATGTTGGAAGTGGTTCCAAGATTGATATGATCATCATCGCACACTCCCTATACTTTCAGGATTAGTGTTGAACCTAAATAAGTGTTATTTGGTGTTTGCGTTGAGCATGAATATGATTTGATCATGTTTATTGCAATACGGTTATTCATTTAAGTTAGAGAATAATTGTTGTTCTTTTTACATGAATAGAACCTTCTATGGTCATACACACCAACGAAAATGGTTTGTTGGATCTCGATCGTAGTAATACACATATTCATAATATTGAAGCCAAAAAGATGCAAAGTTAATAATGATAGTGCAACTTATTTGTGGCACTGCCGTTTGGGTCATATCGGTGTAAAGCACATGAAGAAACTCCATAAAGATGGATTTTCGGAATCACTTGGTTATGAATCATTTGATGCTTGCGAACCGTGCCTATTGGGCAAGATGACTAAAACTCCGTTCTCCGGAACAATGGAACGAGCTACTGACTTATTGGAAATAATACATACCGATGTATGCGATCCAATGAGTGTTGATGCTCGTGGCAAATATCGTTATTTTCTGACCTTCACAAGATGATTTGAGCAGATATGGGTATATCTACTTGATGAAACATAAGTCTGAAATAGTTGAAAGGTTCAAAGAATTTCATAGTGAAGTGGAAAAATCATCATAACAAGAAAATAAAGTTTCTGCAATCTGATCGCGGAGACGAATATTTGAGTTACGAGTTTGGTCTTCAATTAAAACAATGTGGAATAGTTTCACAAACTCATGCCACCTGGAACACCACAGCTTTACGGTGTGTCCGAACGTCGTAACCGCACTTTATTGGATATGGTGCGATCTATGATGTCTCTTATCGGTTTTACCACTATCGTTTTGGGGTTGTGCATTAGAGACAGCTGCATTCACGTTTAAAAGGGCACCATCTAAATCCGTTGAGACGACACCGTATGAACTATGGTTTAGAAGTAAACCTAAGCTGTCATTTCTTAAAGTTTGGAGTTGCGATGCTTATATGAAAAACGTTTCAACCTGATAAGCTCAAACCCAAATCGGAGAAGTGCGTCTTCATAGAATACCCAAAGTTAACTATTGGGTACACCTTCTATCACAGATCGGAAGGCAAGTTATTCATTGCTAAGAATGGATCCTTTCTAGAGAAGGAGTTTCTCTCGAAAGAAGTGAGTGGGAGGAAAGTAGAACTTGATGAGGTAACTGTACCTGCTCCCTTATTGGAAAGTAGTTCATCACAGAAATATGTTCCTATGACTACTACACCAGTTTGTGAGGAAGTTAATGATGATGATCATGAAACTTCAAATTAAGTTACTACAGAACCTCGTAGGTCTTCCAGAGTAAGATCCGCACCAGAGTGGTACGGTAATCCTGTTCCGGAAGTCATGTTACTAGACCATGATGAACCTACGAACTATGAGGAAGCGATGATGAGCCCAGATTCCACGAAATGGCTTGAGGCCATAAAATCTGAGATATGATCCATGTATGAGAACAAAGTATGGACTTTGATTGACTTGCTCGATGATCAGCAAGCCATGTTAAATAAATGGATCTTCAAGATGAAGATGGACATTGATAGTAGTGTTACTACCTACTAAGCTCGACTTGTTGCGAAATGTTTTCAACAAGTTCAAGGTGTTGAATACGATGAGATTTTCTCACTCGTATCGAAGCTTAAGTCTGTCTGAATCATGTTAGCAATTGCCACATTTTATGAAATCTGGCAAATAGATGTCGAAACTGCATTCCTTAATAGATTTATTAAAGAAGAGTTGTATATGATGCAACCAGAAAGTTTTTGTCAATCCTAAAGATGCTAACAAAGTGTGCAAGCTCCAGCAATCCATCAATGGACTGGTGCAAGCATCTTGGAGTTGGAATATACGCTTTGATGAGTTGATCAAAGCATATGGTTTTATACAGACTTTTGAAGAAGCCTGTATTTACAAGAAAGTGAGTGGGAGCTCTGTAGCATTTCTATTATTATATGTGGATGACATATTGTTAATTGGAAATGATATGGAAATTCTGGATAGCATGAAAGGATACTTGAATAAGAGTTTTTTCAAAGCAAGACCTCGGTGAAGCTGCTTACACATTGAGCATCAAGATCTATATAGATAGATCAAGATGCTTGATAAGATTTTTCAATGAGTACATACCTTGATAAAATTTTGAAATAGTTCAAAATGGAATAGTCAAAGAAGGAGTTCTTGCCTGTGTTACAAGGTGTGAAGTTGAGTAAGACTCAAGACCCGACCATTGCAGAAAATAGAAAGAGAATGAAAAGGCATTCCCTATGCCTCAGTCATAGGTTCTATAAAGTATGCTATGCTGTGAACCAGACCTATTGTATACCTTGCTCTGTGTTATGGCAAAGAAATACAATTTTGATCTAATAAGTAGATCACTGTACATGGGTCAAGAATATCCTTAGTGAGGACTAAGGAGATGTTTCTCGATTATGGAGGTGATAAAAGAGCCTGTTGTAAAAGTTACAATGATGCAAGCTTTTACACCAATCCAGATGACTCTAAGTCTCAATCTGGATACATATTGAAAGTGGGAGCAATTAGCTAGAGTAGCTCTGTGCAGAGCATTGTGGACATAGAATATTTGCGAAATACATACGGCTCTGAATATGACAGACCCGTTGACTAAGCTTCTCTCACGAGCAAAACATGATCATACCTTAGTACTCTTTTGGGTGTTAATCACATAGCGGTGTGAACTAGATTATTGACTCTAGTAAACCCTTTGGGTGTTGATCACATGATGATGTGAACTATGGGTATTAATCACATGCAGATGTGAATATTGGTGTTAAATCACATAGTGATGTGAACTAGATTATTGACTCTAGTGCAAGTGGGAGACTGAAGGAAATATGCCCTAGAGGTAATAATAAAGTTATTATTTATTTCCTTATTTCATGATAAATGTTTATTATTCATGCTAGAATTGTATTAACCGGAAACATAATACATGTGTGAATACATAGACAAACATAGTGTCATTAGTATGTCTCTACTTGACTAGCTTGTTTATCAAATATGGTTATGTTTCCTAGCCATGGACAAAAGAGTTGTCATTTGATTAATGGGATCACATCATTAGGAGAATGATGTGATTGACATGACCCATTCCGTTAGCCTAGCACTTGATCGTTTAGTATATTGCTATTGCTTTCTTCATGACTTATACATGTTCCTATAACTATGAGAATTATGCAACTCCCGTTTACTGGAGGAACACTTTGGGTACTACCAAACGTCATAATGTAACTGGGTGATTATAAAGGAGTACTACAGGTGTCTCCGAAGGTACATGTTGAGTTGGCGTATTTCGAGATTAGGTTTTGTCACTCCGATTGTCGGAGAGGTATCTCTGGGCCCTCTCGGTAATGCACATCTTTATAAGCCTTGCAAGCAATGTGACCAAATGAGTTGGTTACAGAATGATGCATTACGGAATGAGTAAAGAGACTTGCCAGTAATGAGATTGAACTAGGTATTGGATACCGACGATCAAATCTCGGGCAAGTAACATACCGATGACAAAGGGAACAACGTATGTTGTTATGCGGTTTGACCGATAAAGATCTTCGTAGAATATGTAGGAACCAATATGGGCATCCAGGTTCCGCTATTGGTTGTTGACCGAGAATAGTTCTAGGTCATGTCTACATAGTTCTCGAACCCGTAGGGTCCGCACGCTTAACGTTACGATGACAGTTATATTATTAGTTTATGAGTTTTGATGTACCGAAGGAGTTCGGAGTCCCGGATGGGATCGGGGACATGACGAGGAGTCTCGAAATGGTCGAGATGTAAAGATCGATATATTGGACGACTATATTCGAAGTTCGGAAAGGTTCCGAGTGATTTGGGTATTTTTCGGAGTACCGGAGAGTTACGGGAATTCGCCGGGAGAAGTATTGGGCCTTATTGGGCCATACGGGAAAGAGAGAGGGGCTGCCTAGGGCAGGCCGCGCGCCCCCCAAGGCCTATTCCGAATTGGACTAGGGGGAGGGGCCGCACCCCCTCCTTCCTTCCCTTCTCTCTTCCCTTTCCTTCTCTCCTACTCCTACTACATGGAAGGTCTCCTAGTTGGACTAGGAAAGGAGGGAGTCCTATTCCAGGTGGGAGTAGGACTCCTCCCTTGGCGCGCCCTCCTTGGCCGGCCGCCTCCTCCCCCCTGGCTCCTTTATATACGGGGGCGAGGGGGGGGGCACCCTAGACACACAAGTTGATCTACGGATCGTTCCTTAGCCGTGTGCGGTGCCCCCCTCCACCATATTCCACCTCGGTCATATCGTCGTGAAGCTTAGGCGAAGCCCTGCGCCGGTAGAACATCATCATCGTCACCATGCCGTCGTGCTAACGGAACTCATCCCCGAAGCTTTGCTGGATCGGAGCCCGGGGATCGTCATCGAGCTGAACGTGTGCTGAACTCGGAGGTGCCGTACGTTCGGTGCTTGGATCGATCGAATCGTGAAGACGTACGACTACATCAATCGCGTTGTGCTAATGCTTCCGCTTACGGTCTACGAGGGTACGTGGACGAACACTCTCCCCTCTCGTTGCTATATCATCACCATGATCTTGCGTGTGCGTAGGATTTTTTTTGAAATTACTACGTTTCCCAACACCTGGCACGAAGGGCGCTGATCCGTCAAGAAATGAAGACGCTCACCCGAGAGCTAAGGAGTGATCCGGCGCCGTAGCCCCCTGAAGCCAAACCAGATCACCAGCATTAGCAAGACAAGCGCAATGAAAATTAACTTCGACCCTGTCGAGAGACTTGCACGCGAGGAGATGCAATGGCAAGGCAGGACGGCTGAGGGTCAAGCAGCAGTGGAAGGAGGGTGCTGAAACAGAGCGCATAGGAACACCTAGTCTGCAGGGACAAGCACCGAGCACCTGCAAACCAAATGGCCATGGAGCTACCAAAAGAGCGGATAAGAGTAACCGCAGAGACACCATCCGCCAAACTCCGACCACGCCACCATCCACCAGCAGAGAACCAGACGGCACAACCACCCCAAGCTCACCAAAGACGGCACCACCAAGAAGGTGACGACGCGAGCGGCGCCGCTTCCGCCCGATCCGGAAGGGATCTAGGCTTTCGCCCGGTGCACGAGAAGGGGGGAGAGGAGGGGAAAAGGGACAACCTTGACGACGCAAACAAGAAGGGAACGGTGTCCAAGGACGTCACCGCCGTCGTAGCCGGACCAGCTGGCCTCGGATTTCTCCGATGCCCTACCCACCTCCAGCCACCAAGCAGGAACAACCCCGGTAGCCGGAGACCACCACAGGCCAGATCCAGCAGGAGGCGCCGTGGAAGTCTGAGGATGGAACCTTCAGATCGGAAAAGGGCACCACCGCCACCACCTGCCGCCACCTCGCCGCCCCCACGGCCAAGGAGGACGGACAGCACCGCCGGCCACCGCACGCTGAAGCAGAAGCCGGCCCACTCGCCATGGCCGCCGCCATGGAAGCAGAGCACCTCGGGGGAGGCCCGGGCTACTAGATCCTCGCCGCCACCTTCCTCGGCAGCCGCGCGGTGCACCGGCGGCTCCTCTGGTGGCGACGAGGAGGAGAGGAAGGGGAGGGGAGGCCGGCGGCGGCGGCTAGGGTTGGCCACCCGTGTCGCCCCTGTTGGAGCGACGCGGGGGCGAGAGGGGGAAAGTCAGAAATATTGTTGGTGTGTGTCCTTCGACAACACCCCTCATCTATATGTGCCTCTCGTGGTGATGATCATATATCTGCTGCTAGGTTGTGCCTTCTCTTGGGCGTCCATTTCTTCTCTTCTTCTTTAACTTTGATATTTCTATGGTTTCGACCCAGTTATCTAAAAAACGGGGTTAACTTGTTAAGATTTTTAATCCAGTTTTTCTTATAAATTGGATCAAAGCCTAAGGAGAACTCTCCACCCTCATCAGTGATTCTCAAAGAAAAAAAAACATCCAAAAAGAGTACCACGACGTACCATTGTATGTCGGTGTATCCCGGGGTTTGAAATAGTTCAGGCTAGCCAATGCATTGAAAAGGTTCTGGCCGGCTAATAACACCCACCAGGCGAAACAAACTAACGATTCTAGTTATTTTTTATTATTATAAATTCCCTAGTTTCTTATTTAGTTTTTTTTACGGAAGTTTCTTATTTAGCCACAGTATTTGTTTGGTTAATCTAGTACTCCTACTAAGGGCCACCATGTACCGAGAATTTTTTGCCTCTCGACTGTAGCTCTATATCTATGGAATAAAACTCCTTTCACCATAAAAAAAAATCGTTTTGCAGCGTCACGTTATCGCCCAGTTGAGAAACATCTCTTTTTTTAGTACTCCCTCCGTCTCAAAATTCTTGTCTTACATTTGTCTAAATACGAATGTATCAAGTCACATTTTAAATATTAGATACATTCGTATCTAGACAAATCTAAGACAAGAATTTTGGGACGGAGGAGAAAAATGCGCTCTATTTAAGGACATCCATGCATGCACCATTAGGATTAGGTCCATCACCTTGGCATGCAACATCGGTAAATCGACATGGCTCGCCAACTCATCACCTTTGCAGCTCTAGCCCCTCTACTCATGGCCATGGTTGTCATCGTCTCCCCTGCCGCCTGTGCCTTCTACATGCACGATTTCTCCAACGGCCCAAACGCCAGCGCCATCGTGGTCGCCCACGGCACCGGCCCGCTTCTTGGAGGCTCCAAGGACAGGCGCTTTGGCGACGTGGTGGTCATGGACGACACCCTCACCGAAGGCCCTAACACGACGTCCAGGGCCCTCGGACGCGCCCAGGGGTTCTACATCGCGTCGTCCTCCATCAGCAGCGACCCCACGCTGCACGTCTCCATGGACCTGGTAGTCACCAGCGGGCCCTGCAGCGGGAGCACGCTTGCCGTCACGGGCCGCGACAACGTCTTGGCTCCGGTGAGGGAGCTCCCGGTGGTCGGCGGCATGGGGAGATTCAGGATGGCAACGGGGTACGTGCTGATGAAGACGGTGAACTGGCATGGGAACGACGTTCTCCTGGAGCTCGATGTCTACGTGCATGCGTGAACATTATCGACCGGCGGATGCAATGTGGACGCGTCCCATACTAACCAAGATAATTGGCGTGTTTGATAATGTAATATTTTTTTCTCATCTTTTTCTCGTGTGAACGAATTTCGGATGCGAATTGAAATAAAAGAAAATGATGATGCTTCAGCGCCACTTGTTTGCCCGGTGCGCGCTCTCACTCTAGCCTGGTCTATTGTCCGAGATGAAAATGTTCACACATGCACGTGCACTCATCTTTATATATGAACACTCGCGGCGCACAAACACATTCTATTCCTATGAGTACCTTCAAAAGACTGAGCAGACGGATATTGCAATTGACAAAATTATCGCGCGGGACTTTCTGTTGATGGTGTAAAAGTGCATGCTCTAGTCAATCTTTATCTTTACCTAATAATAAAGGGAGGAGACTTTCATAGTTCTCCATATGGTGTCCCCTTTATATTCATTGATTTTGTGATAACCATAAAGATTGACGGATGAGATTTAAAAGTAGATATATGTAACGTTACGTAAAATATAAAGTATGTACACATTGACTCGTCTATAAAGAATCTCTTCTTTTTCTAGAAAGCATATGAGGAATCCAACCTGCACACAAACATATTAGTTCTAAAAAAGGACATGTCTAGGTCTCAGTCAACTGAGACTTTGCGAAGTCTCAGTCGGGCTGACATCATCCCTACTTGCTGTCGTAGCATGCCTCTGGGCATAGGCCTGGCCTTGCTTGTTCGTTGCTGTATTTTCTCTGTCTTCCTTGGTGGACCTGGGTTGGGCTATTGCTTGCTCGTGGGCTATGAACTTGGTGCGTGAGGTTCTTAAAGTACCGACGGACAATTTCCAAAACTTTTTTACCAAAGGACAGAGGTCAACACACACACACACACACACACACACACACACACACACGTACATAGTTTATACAACATTTTTGTTACACGATTTGTTTTCTTCAGAAAATAGTGCGAATATTTTCTAAAATTTAGATGAATATTTCTTTAAGAATACGTGAAGAGTTTAAATACTATGGACTCATTTAAAAGAAATACTAAAATTTTAAAAAATACATAAAACTTCTCTAAAATTAATGAACTTTTATTCAAAATTGCATGAACAAGTCTAAAAAATTGTTCATCGCGCACTAAAAAAATGTTCACCAGATATTGGAAAAGTGCTCTCTAATTACTTTGAAAAAAACTTGAACATGTATTTTTTTAAAATATTCATGTACACAAAAAATAAAATGTAGTTCTACTATTGCAAAAGGAAAATCATATTAAAGAAAAAAAAGAGCAAATTAACCAGATAAACAAGAGGAAAAAAAATCAAAACCTATGTCAGTGTATTAAGACCTTGTATTTACTCTTCGTTTTGGGGTCCCAAAGTAATTTCCAAGGTTGTCAAACCCCAAGGTGTGCTTGCGTGTTGATCGTCAAGACTTGCCGTTTGGGCTGATTCTGGCCCGTTTCTTGCACCCTTACTCAGTTTTGGGGTCCCGAAGTGATTTCCACGATTGACAAATCCCAGGGTGCGTCTATGTGTCGGTCATCAACACTCATAATTTTGGCCGATTCTGGTCCCTTTCATGCACTATTACTCACCATTTTGGGATCCCAGAGTGATTTCAACGATTGACGATCCCCTGGGGTGTTTACGTGTCCGTCGTCAACATTCACAGTTTTGGCCAATATTCCCCCGTTTCGTGGACTATTGCTCACCGTTTTGGGGCCCCGTAGCGATTTGCATAGTAGTTGAACCCCAAGGTGTGCTTACGTGTCGGTTATCAACACTCACAGTTTTGACCGATTCCGACTCGTTTCGTGGACTATTACTCACTGTTTTGGGGTCCTGAAGTGATTTCCACGATTAACGAACCCCGGGGTGCGTTTACGTGTCGGTCATCAACACTCAAATTTTTCGCCAACTCTGGTCCGTTTCGAGCACTATTACTCATCGTTTTAGGGTGCCACAGTGATATCCATGATTGACGATCCCCCGGGTGCGTTTCCGTGTCGGTCGTTAACACTCATAGTTTTGGCCAATTCTGACCCGTTTCGTGGACTATTACTTACCGTTTTGGGTTCAAGAAAGGATTTCCATAGTTGTTGAACTCCAAGTTGCGCTTATGTGTCGGTCATCAACAAGTACAGTTTTGGCCGATTCTAGCCCGTTTCGTGGACCATACTATTTGTTTTGGGGTCCCGAAGTGATACCACAATTAACGAACCCCGGGGTGCGTTTACGTGTCGGTCATCAACACTCACAGTTTTGGCTGATTCTAGACGTTTCGTGGACTATTAGTCGAAGTTTTGGGGTCCTGGAGTGATTTCCACGATTAACGAAACCCAGAGTGCGTTTACGTGTCGGTCATCAACACTCACAGTTTCGGGCGGTTCTGGACATTTCGTGGACTATTACTCGCTGTTTTCGGTCCCGAAGTAATTTCCACGATTAACGAACCTCGGAGTGCATTTACATGTCGGTCATCAAAACTCGCGGTTTTTGTCGATTCTGACCCGTTTCGTGGACTATATATTACTCACCATTTCGGGGTCCCAAAGCGAGTTCCATGGTTGTTGAACCCCATGGTTCGTTTACGTGTCGGTCATCAACAATCGCAGTTCTGACCGATTCTGGCCCGTTTCACGGACTATTACTCACTGATTTGGGGTCCCTGAGCGATTTCCTTGATTGATGAACCCCCGGGTGCATTTATGTATCATTCATCAATAATCCTAGGTTTGTCCAATTCTGAGCTCTTTCATGGACTATTACTCTCCGTTTTGGGGTCCCAAAGTGGTTTCCATAGTTGTCGAACCCCAAGGTGTGCTCACGTGTTGATCGTCAAGACTCGCAGTTTGGGCTGATTCTGGCCCGTTTCTCGGACTATTACTCAGTTTTGGGGTCCCTAAGTGATTTCCATGATTGACGAACCCCGGGGTGGGTCTATGTGTTGGTCATCAACACTCACATTTTTGGCCGATTCTGATCCGTTCGTGCACTATCACTCTCCGTTTTGGGGTCCCAGAGCGATTTCTACGATTGACGATCCCCTGGATGCGTTTACGTGTCCGTCGTCAACACCCACATTTTTGGCCAATTCTGACCCATTTCGTGGACTATTACTCACTGTTGTGAGGTCTCGAAGCGATTTGCATAGTTGTTGAACCCCAAGGTGTGCTTACGTTTCGGTCACCAACAGTCACAATTTTGGCCGATTCTGGCCCGTTTCAGGGACTATTACTCACTGTTTTGGAGTCCCAAAGTGATTTCCATGATTAACGAACCCCGGGGTGCGTTTATGTGTCGGTCATTAGTACTAAATTTTTTGGCCGATTCTGGTCCATTTCGAGCACTATTACTCATTGTTTTAGGGTGCCAGAGCGATTTCCATGATTGACGATCCCCCAGGTGCGTTTACGTGTCCGTCGTTAAAACTCATTGTTTTGGCCAACTCTGACCCGTTTCGTGGACTATTACTTACCGTTTTGGGGTCCCAAAGCGATTTCCATAGTTGTTGAACCCCAAGTTGCACTTACG
Source organism: Triticum dicoccoides (assembly GCF_002162155.2). Lineage (NCBI taxonomy): Eukaryota > Viridiplantae > Streptophyta > Magnoliopsida > Poales > Poaceae > Triticum > Triticum dicoccoides. Next base: position 674,509,368 of record NC_041387.1, read on the forward strand.
TGTCGGTCATCAACAAGCACAGTTTTGGGCAATTCTGGCCCGTTTCGTGGACTATTACTCTTTGTTTTGGGGTCCCGGAGTGATATCCACGATTAACGAACCCCGTGGTGCGTTTACTTGTCGGCCATAAATACTCCTAGTTTGGCCGATTCTGGACGTTTCGTGGACTATTAGTCACTGTTTTGGGGTCCCAGAGTGATTTCCACGATTTACGAACCCCAAAGTGCGTTTACGTGTCGGTCATCAACACTTGCCGGTTTTGTCGATTCTGACCCGTTTCATGGACTATTACTCTCACCGTTTTAGGGTCCTAAAGGGATTTCCATGGTTGTTGAACCCCAAGGTGCGCTTACGTGTCGGTCATGAACAATCGCAGTTCTTGCCGATTCTGGCCCGTTTCATGGACTATTACTCACTAATTTGGGGTCTCTTGGCGATTTCCCTGATCGATGAACCCCGGGGTGCATTTATCTATCGTTCATCAACAATCCTAGGTTTGTCCGATTCTGAGCTCTTTCACGGACTATTACTCACCGTTTTGGGGTCCCAAAGTGATTTCCATGGTTGTCGAATCCCAAGGTGTGCTCACATGTTGATCGTCAAGACTCGCAGTTTGGCCTGATTCTGGCCCGTTTCTTGGACTAATACTCAGTTTTGGGGTCCCGAAGTGATTTCCACGATTGACGAACCCCGGGGTGCGTGTATGTGCCAGTCATGAATACTCACAATTTTGGCCGATTCTGGTCCGTTTCGTGCACTATTACTCACCGTTTTGGGGTTCCAGACCGATTTCCACGATTGACGATCCCCTGGGAGCGTTTACGTGTCCGTCGTCAACACTCACAGTTTTGGCTAATTCTGACCCGTTTCGTGGACTAATACTCACCGTTTTGGGGTCCCGAAGCGATTTCTATAGTTGTTGAACCCCAAGGTGTGCTTAGCTGTCGGTCATCATCACTCACAGTTTTGGCCGATTCTGGCCCGTTTCGTGGACTATTACTCACTGTTTTGGGGTCCCGAAGTGATTTCCACGATTAACAAACCCCGGGGTACGTTTACGTGTCGGTCATAAACAATCAAAATTTTGGCCGATTCTGGTCCGTTTCGAGCACTATTACTCATTGTTTTAGCGTGCCAGAGCGATGTCCATGATTGACGATCCCCCGGGTGCGTTTACGTGTCCTTCGTTAACACTCATAGTTTTGGCCAATTCTGACCTGTTTCGTGGACTATTACTTACAGTTTTAGGGTACCGAAGCGATTTCTATAGTTGTTGAACCCCAAGTTGTGTTTACGTGTCAGTCATCAACAAGCACAATTTTTGCCGATTCTAGCCCGTTTCATGGACTATTACTCTTTGTTTTGGCGTCCCAGAGTGATATCCACGATTAACGAACCCCGGGGTGCGTTTACCTGTCGGTCATCAACACTCATAGTTTTGGCCGATTCTGGTCGTTTGGTGGACTATTACTCACTGTTTTGGGGTCTCGAAGTGATTTCCACGATTAACGAACCCGGGGTGCGTTTACATGCCGGTCATCAACACTCAAAATTTTGGCCGATTCTGTTCCTTTTCAAGCACTATTACTCATCGTTTAGGGTGCCAAAGCGATTTCCATGATTGACGATCCCCTGGATGCGTTTACGTGTCCGTCGTTAACACTCATAGTTTTGGCCATTTCTGACCCGTTTTGTGGACTATTACTTACCGTTTTAGGGTCCCGAAGCGACTTCCATAGTTGTTGAACCCCAATTTGCGCTTATGTGTCGGTCATCAACAAGCACAGTTTTGGCCGATTCTGGCCAGTTTCAAGGACTATTACTCTTTGTTTTGGGGTCCCAGAGTGATATCCACGATAAACGAACCCCGGGGTGTGTTTACGTGTCGGTCATCAATACTCTCAGTTTTGGCCGATTCTGGACGTTTCGTGGACTATTAGTCGCTGTTTTGGGGTCCCGGAGTGATTTCCACGATTAACGAACCCCAAAGTGCATTTACGTGTCGGTCATCAACACTCGTGGGTTTTGTCGATTCTGACCCGTTTCATGGACTATTACTCACCGTTTTAGGGCCCCAAACCGAGTACCATGGTTGTTGAACCCTAAGGTGCGCTTAGGTGCCGGTCATCAACAATCGCAGTTCTTGCCGATTCTGGCCTGTTTCATGGACTATTATTCACTAATTTGGGGTCCCTTGGCAATTTCTATGATTGATGAACCCTGGGGTGCATCAATAATCCTAGGTTTGTCCGATTCTAAGCTCTTTGATGGACTATTACTCACCGTTTTGGGGTCCAAAGTGATTTCCATGGTTGTCGAACCCCAAGGTGTGCTCACGTGTTGATCGTCAAGCCTCGCAGTTTGGGCTGATTCTGGCCCGTTTCTTGGACTATTACTCAGTTTTGGGGTCACGAAGTGATTTCCACGATTGACAAACTCCGGGGTGCGTCTATATGTCGGTCATCGACACTCAAAATTTGGGCCGATTCTGGTCTGTTTCAAGCACTATTACTCATCGTTTTAGGGTGCCAGAGCGATGTCCATGATTCACAATCCCCCGGGTGCGTTTACGTGTCCGTCATTAACACTCATAGTTTTGGCCAATTCTGACCCGTTTCGTGGGCTATTACTTACCGTTTTGGGGTCCCAAAGCGATTTCCGTAGTTGTTGATCCCCAAGTTGCGCTTACATCTCAGTCATGAACAAGCACAGTTTTGGCTGATTCTGCCCATTTCGAGGACTATTACTCTTTGATTCGGGGTGCGTTTACCTGTCGGTCATCACACTCACAATTTTTGCCGATTCTGGACGTTTCATGGACTATTACTCACTGTTTTGGTGTCCCGAAGTGATTTCCACGATTAACAAACCCCGGGGTGCGTTTACGTGTCGGTCATCAACACTCAAAATTTTGGCCGATTTTGGTCTGTTTCGAGCACTATTACTCATCGTTTTAGGGTGCCAGAGCGATTTCCATGATTAACGATCCCCCGGGTTCGTTTACGTGTCCGTCGTTAACACTCATTGTTTTGGCCAATTTTAACCCGTTTCGTGGACTATTACTTACCATTTTGGGGTCCCAAAGCGATTTCCATATTTGTTGAACCCCAAGTTGCGCTTACGTGCCGGTCATCAACAAGAACAGTTTTGGCCGATTCTGGCCCGTTGCGCGGACAATTACTCTTTGTTTTGGGGTCCTGGAGTGATATCCACAATTAACGAACCCCGGGGTGCGTTTACGTGTCGGTCATTAACACTCACAATTTTGCCCGATTCTGGACGTTTCGTGGACTATTAGTCGTTGTTTTGGGGTCCCGAAATGATTTCCACGATTACCAAACCCGGGAGTGTGTTTACGTGTCGGTCATCAACACTCACGGTTTTTGTCGATTCTGACCCGTTTCGTGGACTATTATTCACCGTTTTGGGTTCCTAAAGTGAGTTCCATGGTAGTTGAACCTCATGGTGCGCTTATGTGTCGGTCGTCAACAATCGCAGTTCTGGCCGATTCTGGCCTGTTTCATGGACTATTACTCATTGATTTGGGCTCCCTGAGCGATTTCCCTGATTGATGAACCCCGGGGTGCATTTATGTATCATTCATCAATAATCCTAGGTTTGTCTGATTCTGAGCTCTTTCATGGACTGGACTACTACTCACCGTTTTGGGGTCCCAAAGTGATTTCCATGGTTGTCGAACCCCAAGATGTGCTCACGTGTTGATCGTCAAGACTCGCAGTTTGGGCTGATTCTGGCCCGTTTCTTGGACTATTACTCAGTTTTGGGGCCCCGAAGTGATTTCCATGATTGACGAACCCTGGGGTGCGTCTATGTGTTGGTCATCAATACTCACAATTTTGGCCAATTCTGGTCCGTTTCATGCACTATTACGCACCGTTTTGGGGTCCCAGAGCGATTTCCACGATTGACAATCCCCTGGGTGCGTTTACGTGTCCGTCGTCAACACTCACAGTTTTGGCCAATTCCGACCCGTTTCGTGGACTATTACTCACCGTCTTGGGGTCCCGAAGCGATTTCCATAGTTGTTGAACCCCAAGCTGTGCTTATGTGTCGGTCATCAACACTCACAGTTTTGGCAGATTCTGGCCCGTTTCATGGACTATTACTCACTCTTTTGGGGTCCCAAAGTGATTTTCATGATTAACAAACCCCGGGGTGCATTTACGTGTCGGTCATCAACACTCAAAATTTTGGCCGATTCTGGTCAGTTTCGAGCACTATTACTCATAGTTTTAGGGTGCTAGAGCAATGCCCATGATTGACGATCCCCCAGATGCGTTTACGTGTCCATCGTTAACACTCATAGTTTTGGCTAATTCTGACCCGTTTCGTGGACTATTACTTACCGTTTTGGGGCCCCGGAGCGATTTCCATAGTAGTTGAACCCCAAGTTGCGCTTACGTGTCAGTCATCAACAAGCACAATTTTGGCTGATTCTGGCCCTTTTCGTGGACTATTACTCTTTGTTTTTGGGTCTCGGAGTGATATCCACGATTAACGAACCCCGGGGTGCGTTTACCTGTCGGTCATCAACACTCACAGATTTGGCCGATTCTGGTCGTTTCGTGGACTATTACTCACTGTTTTGGGGTCCCAAAGTGATTTCCACGATTAACAAACCCCGGGGTGCGTTTACGTATCGGTCATCAACACTCAAAATTTTGGCTGATTCTGGTCTGTTTCGAGCACTTTACTCATCGTTTTAGGGTGCCAGGGCGATTTCCATGATTGACGATCCCCTGGGTGCGTTTACGTGTCCGTCGTTAACACTCATAGTTTTGGCCAATTCTGACACGTTTCGTGGAGTATTACTTACAATTTTGGGGTCCCGAAGCGATTTCCATAGTTGTTGAACCCCAAGTAGCGCTTACGTGTCGGTCATCAACACGCAGAGTTTTGGCCGATTCTGGCCCGCTTCGTGGACTATTACTCTTTGTGTTGGGGTCCCGGAGTGATATCCATGATTAACGAACCCCGGGGTGCGTTTACATGTCGGTCATCAATACTCACAGTTTTGCCCGATTCTGAACGTTTCGTGGACTATTAGTCGCTGTTTTGGGGTCCCGGAATGATTTCAACGATTAATGAACCCCGGAGGTTGTTTACGTGTCGGTCATCAACACTCACCGTTTTGCCCGATTCTGGACGTTTCGTGGACTATTACTCACTGTTTTGGGGTCCCGAAGTGATTTCCTCGATTAACGAACCCCGGAGTGCATTTACGTGTCGGTCATCAACACTCGCGGTTTTTGTCGATTCTGACCCGTTTCGTGGAATATTACTCACCATTTTGGGGTCCCAAAGCGAGTTCCATGGTTGTTCAACCTCATGGTGCGCTTACGTGTCGGTCATCAACAATCGCAGTTTTGGCCGATTCTGGTCCGTTTCATGGACTATTACTCATTGATTTGGGGTCCCTTAGCGATTTAACTGATTGATGAACCCCGGGGTGCATTTATGTATCATTCATCAATAAACCTAGGTTTGTCCGATTCTGGGCCCTTTCATGGACTATTACTCACCATTTTGGAGTCCCAAAGTTATTTCCATGGTTGTCGAACCTAAGATGTGCTTACGTAATGATCGTCAAGACTTGTAGTTTGGGATGATTCTGGCCCATTTCTTGGACTATTACTCAGTTTTGGGGTCCCTAAGTGATTTCCACGATTAACGAACCCCGGGGTGCGTCTATGTGTCGGTCATCAACACTTACAATTTTGGCCGATTCTGGTCCGTTTCGTGCACTATTACTCACAGTTTTGGGGTCCTAGAGCGATTTAAATGATTGACGATCCCCTGGGTGCGTTTACGTGCCAGTCGTCAACACTCACATTTTTGGCCAATTCTGACCCATTTCGTGGACTATTACTCACCATTTTGGGGTCTCGAAGTGATTTGCATAGTTGTTGAACCCCAATGTGTGCTTACATGTCGGTCATCAACACTCATAGTTTTGGCCGATTCTGGTCCGTTACATGGACTATTACTCACTGTTTTGGGGCCCAGAAGTGATTTCCACGATTAACGAACCCCGGGGTGCGTTTACGTGTCGGTCATCAACACTCAAAATTTTGGCCGATTTTGGTCCGTTTCGAGCACTATTACTCATTGTTTTAGGGTGCCAGAGCGATTTCCCTGATTGACGATCCCCCGGGTGCATTTACGTGCCCGTCGTTAACACTCATTGTTTTGGCCAATTCTGACCCATTTCGTGGACTATTACTTACCATTTTGGGGTCCCGAAGCGATTTCCATAGTTGTTGAACCCCAAGTTGCGCTTACGTGTCGGTCATTAACACGCACAGTTTTGGCCGATTCTGGCCCGTTTCGTGGACTATTACTCTTTGTTTTGGGGTCCCGGAGTGATATCCACGATTAACGTACCCCGGGCTGCGTTTATGTACTACAACAAAAACTGCATGTAGAGACGTCATATTCTAAAGCTAGAGACATGTTATTTCATCTCTAGGCAACCATAGAGTCGACTTAGTAAAGCGTCTTTGGAGCGCCTCCCCACGAACCGTCTCAAAACACATAGACACGCTGTCTAAAGCATCTGTACATGGCATGAGACGCCATATTGGGACGTCCAAAGGTGTCTCTAGATATGACACGCTATATTTGGACGTTCAAGAGCGTCTATGATATGTAGAGTCGTTCTGTTAGACGCGCTCATACATCTCTACTAATAGGGATACACGCTATGTACAGACATTATATTTGTCTCTAAATATACAAAAGCTTCAACCATGTAATATTTTACTTTAAATAATATTTGATTTATTTCAAATGTGTACTTCGCCATTTCAAATCCAGTAACTTTATCATGCCATATGCTTGTGCAGAATGATCAAGAAATATTGTATATATCAACATCCACCCATATCACCAATCACATTCATAAGCAACAAATATCATGAACAATATGAAGGGATCCACCCATATCACTGATTGTATCCACAACCATCCCATTCACACAATTTCATTTAGTAGGAACAAACACCTTAGGTTCACAACTGAATCAAATAAGATCTTCATATAAAATATTCAAATAATTAAGAGATCATACAAACTTGGACAAAGTTTTCCTATAAAGCTAAAATCTGTATATAAAACATAATATTTGTCCATCTAAAGAATAATTCTTCTATAGTTCTCCCGGCTCCTGCAATGCACTTCTTTTCTAAATCTTGAGCTGCCCTGAAAAAGAAAGATAACAGAGAAATTTTTAGAATATATCTTTAAGACTATTATGAGAAGAAATGTACTTTGATGATGTACCATACCAGTGTTTGGCATCCCTCTTTGGTTCTTGCGCAATTGCTAGGATACAATTCCTGGTTAGTCTTTTCCGGTAAAGTTGATTCTATACAGCCTTGATTGAACTTATCAATTTTTTCAATGTGCCCGATACGAAAAACATAGACATTGTTTGACAATGAATCACAAGTTTATGCACACACACACCTTAGCAACCATGCGTGGTAAAGATGAACCAGTGTAATCCTTCTTGGTCCTCGAAGAAAAGCTAGGATGCAATTCCTGGGCAGTGGTCTGCTATATCCGGCAAAGTTGATTCTGCACTTTCATTTCTCATATCCTCAGTGGGGAATTTTCGCTTCAGGAACGAACGGATCATAGCCAACTCATCTGTCATGTTTTCTATATTATCTCCTAGTGCCCGCAGTGCAAATTGAACATTTCCTTTTTTTCTGAGGATGTTGAACAAGAGTTAGTCCCTGAGAAACTTTTATTTTGCACCAATGCTTATCACCATAATGGTACATGTTGGACTCAAGTGATACATGTTGGACTCAAGTGGAATAAGGTGATCTTGCCGTAAATATGACTCATACATGCATTTCACTGAAAAGGCACCCAAAAAGCACTTCAGAAGTTACTGTAACGCACACAACAACATACAAACCTGTAAACAAAAATCTTGTAGTGCACAATCTAAGAGCTGCTGATTGAACCTCCCTTCATCTAAGATGCAAAAATCATAACTAACGAGATAGTGGGATTGCACTAAGATGAGGTAGGAAATAGGATAGACTAAAATTACTACAGAATAGCAAAGTACATTGCAGCCTGTACAACCAAACGCTACCATGTTTTATGCTCCAGCATAAATGGAATTTGAGGTTATTTGGTCAATCTATATAACACCGCTTGTACTACTTTTGAGTTTTACCATATAAAGTTTGATTGGACCAAATAGTTGCTCACATATTTTCAAGAATATCTGTCATAATTGATTTCTAGGCAAGCAGGCAATTCAACAAACACTAAGGAAGAAAGGAGACGAAGGAGAAGAGGATCGGGACTTGAGATGCATAAATGAAGGAGCCCACTTCGGTTGATTTAATGGTAAAACAGTAGGGGCTATGGGATTTAAGAAATTACCTGCTTGACGTGGTGGAGGCTGAAGATACGGATGTAGGCGAGAGCTGCTTGCGGGCTATGTACCGACGGAACACGCACGCAGCTTCGAGTGAAGGATGAGACCTGCGTGGATCCGACTTTGTGACGGTGAGGATGGCGCTTCGTGACGCGGGGACGACGGACACCGACGGGGCTCCGATTAGCGAGCTTGTCGATGGAGGAAAACGACAATTTGCGGCAGGCCGCGATAGCAGCAGAGAGCAGCGCTTGAGGTTGAGGTTGCCACCGCGTCGGGTACACGAACGGGCGGTGCGCGGGGTGGTGGTCACGGCGCAGATTGGAATTGGTGGTTGGATAAATGGGGAGGTGGTGGGCCAAGATGGCGGCAAGGGAAAATATCCGATGATATATGGAGAACGAAAAATGGAGAGACGCGGGAAGTATGCGCCGTAAAGAAAATAATCTCCAGCGCCAAAACTTTTATAAGAGAAAATAGTCCGGCAAAAATTTGATTTAGTGGGAATAGTTTGGGAGCTCTAATTAATCACATGTATGGATGTGTTAAAAACGCATATATGGATAAAAGAATTGTTAGGTGTATCTTTTATTGGACCAATTCATATGCTTTGTTTTTTTCCAAAAAACAACAAACTTTATTGGGTAATATTCATATCCAAGTAATATCAATACAGTTTGATAAAAATAATAAAGGTAGTGGTAGATCCAAGTTGGGTTTCCCCCTCCGTCGCGTGCTGCCCGTGTCCACGGTGGACGCCGCCCCGACATGACATCCCTTCACCTATCCTTGTCAGCGATGGGGTGGTAGCGCGCCGCAACTCCTTCAAGCCGATTTTGACCAGCTGGTCACTGATGCGGTGTCAGCGTCCGATGTGGTGAACGTGGCCCAACATTGTGTCGCTCCTACCACTCCTCTCACGCCGCCTCTTGACTATCATCAAGGTGTTGCGTGATAATGTGTCGTCTCAACGACAAGGTAATGGAGTAGGCCCCCGGAGGGCTCCTTTTCCTTCACGGCCTTCGAAGTAAACCTACCGCACCGGTTCCAGCAAATCGTCTAATTTCAACAATACAGTGCATCATTGCAAAGACAGAAAGGGAAAACAGAGGTGACATATCGCAATTTGAGCTATATTTCACATGATATGGAGATAAAAAAATGAGAAGAACAACCTGCAGACAAGCTCCTAGCAGCAGAGGTGTGTCGGCGAGGTCGTTGCCATGGTTGGCAGCAAAGCGAGAGAGGAGTCATCCGGGTAGAGTATTCTGCGGGTGGTGGAGCCTGGCGTTGGGCGAGCGGTGTCAGGCTGCAACCAGCGTCAGGGGACCGGGGAGCTTGGCCTGGGGCAGACCGGCGTCAGGTGGAGGAGGAGCTTGTGCTATAGGGAGGAGAGTGGCGTCGAGCGGCGGTGGAGCTATGGCCAGAGGGCCCGCGGGGGATCGGAGTCGGGCGACGCCGGAGTTCGGGCTGTGGGCGAGTTGCGGCGGCGTCAGATCGGGCTGGGGGAGCGCGACGGCGTGTGATCTATGGGAGAGGGGGCGAGCGACGACAGAGGCTATGGCTGGGCCAAACAGCGGCGGGAGATTGACTGCTGGTGCCGAGGCGGCGAGCAGCGGCGGCGCTAGCTGGTGGTTTCTTTTATCATTTTACGGAGTTGCGTATCACAGAGGTATTTTAGGGAGTTGCGTATCAAAGGGTAGTATAATAATATTCCTACTAAAAAATAGTATAATATACATCAGCCCTGCTATATCTATGACTGTTCTTTTACGAATTGTGTACGACCTGGCATAGCAGTCGTCCATTGCATTCGCTGGATGATTGGGATGGCTTCGTATGAAAATCGAATGTGCTTTTATCGTACGTACAATAATTCACAATATACATAGACGAACAACTTTCTTTTTGAGGGACATAGAAGTACATTACAGAGGGAATGTTTAAAGTCGCAATCAAATAACAAAGTTGTATTATCAAAAGTTTAGTACAACTAATTTTCATAGATATCCGGGTTGAAAAAATGATTATTCAATTTTTTTAAATCTATGATAAGAACAGAGTCGCACATTAATACGTTTCACAAATCATCTCGAAGAGCAGAGACGCACATAAAGCGTCTCACAAATCGCCTCTTAAGTTAATTAAAACTAAATACTTAATTTTTTAGCCTAATTACAATCAACAGTTTGTGGTGCTTTGTAAACGTCTTAAGAAGCGTCTTTAGCTCGCCAGTGTCCATGAGCATACAGACGAATAGAAAAGCGACCCAGAAAAAGCGACCATACATGGTGTTTTTGTTGTAGTCATGTGTCGCTCATCAATACTCACAGTTTTGACCGATTCTGGACGTTTCATGGACTATTAGTCGCTGTTTTGGGGTCCCGGAATGATTTCCACGATTAATGAAATCCGGAGGTTGTTTACGTGTCGGTCATCAACACTCATAGTTTTAGCCGATTCTGGACGTTTCGTGGACTATCACTCGCTGTTTTCGGGTCCCGAAGTGATTTCCACGATTAACGAACCCTGGAGTGCATTTACATGTCGGTCATTAACACTCGCAGTTTTTGTCGATTCTGACCCATTTCGTGGACTATTACTATCCATTTTGGAATCCCAAAGCAAGTTTCATGGTTGTTGAATCTCATGGTGCGCTTACGTATCGGTCATCAACAGTCGCAGTTCTGGCCGATTCTGACCCGTTTCATGGACTATTACTCACTGATTTGGGGTCCCTTAGCGATTTACCTGATTGATGAACCCCGGGGTGCATTTATGTATCATTCATCAATAATCCTAGGTTTGTCCGATTCTGAGCTCTTTCATGGTCTATTACTCACCGTTTTGGGGTCCCAAAGTGATTTCAATGGTTGTCGAACCCCAAGGTGTGCTCACGTGTTGATCGTCAAGACTCACAGTTTGGGCTGATTCTGGCCCGTTTCTTGGCTATTACTCAGTTTTGGGGTCCCGAAGTGATTTCCATGATTGATGAACCCAGGGGTGCGTCTATCTGTCGGTCATCAATACTCATAATTTTGGCCGATTCTGGTCCGTTTCGTGCACTCTTACTCACCGTTTTGGGGTCCCAGAGCGATTTCCACGATTGACGATGCTCTGCGTGCGTTTACATGCCCGTTGTCAACACTCACAGTTTTGGATAATTCTGACCCGTTTCATGGACTATTACTCATCGTTTTGGGGTCCCGAAGCGATTTCCATAGTTGTTGAACCCCAAGGTGTGCTTATGTGTCGATCATCAACACTCACAGTTTCGGCCGATTCTGGCCCATTTCGTGGACTATTACTCACTGTTTTGGGGTCCCGAAGTGATTTCCACGATCAACGAACCCCGGGGTGCGTTTACGTGTCGGCCATCAACACTCAAAATTTTGGCCAATTCTGGTCCGTTTCGAGCACTATTTCTCATTGTCTTAGGGTGCCAGAGCTATTTCCATGATGGACGATCCCTTGGGTGCGTTTACGTTTCCGATGTTAACACTAATAGTTTTGGCCAATTCTGACCCGTTTCGTGGACTATTACTTAGAATTTTGGGGTTCCGAGTGATTTCCTTAGTTGTTGAACCCCAAGTTGCACTTACGTGTCGGTCATCAACACTCACAGTTTTGGCCGATTCTGGCCTGTTTCGTGGACTATTACTCTTTGTTTTGGGTTCCCGGAGTGATATCCATGATTAACGAACCCCTGGGTGCGTTTACGTGTCGGTTATCAATACTCCCAGTTTTTCCGATTCTGGACGTTTCGTGGACTATTAGTCATTGTTTTAGGGTCCCGGAGTATTTTCCATGATTAACAAACCCTAGAGTACGTTTACGTTTCGGTCATCAACACTCGCGGGTTTTGTCGATTCTGACCCGTTTCATGGACTATTACTCACCGTTTTAGGGTCCCAAAGCAATTTCCATGTTTGTTGAACCCTAAGGTGCGCTTACGTGTCGGTCATCAACAATCATAGTTCTTGCCGATTCTGGCCCGTTCCATGTACTATTACTCACTAATTTGGGGTTCCTTGGTGATTTCCCTGATTGATGAACCTTGGGGTGCATTTATGTATCGTTCATCAATAATCCTAGGTTTGTCCGATTCTGAGCTCTTTCATGGACTATTACTCACCGTTTTGCGGTCCCAAAGTGATTTCCATGGTTGTCGAACCCCAAGGTGTGTTCACGTGTTGATCGTCAAGACTCACAGTTTGGGCTGATTCTGGCCCGTTTCTTGGACTATTAC